>NW_007247741.1:379400-404748 GCF_000164805.1 Carlito syrichta | reverse complement strand
GGGTCTAGAACCTGCGGGCTCAGGCAATCCACTCATCTCAGCCTCCCAAAGGCGCGGGATTACAGGCTGAGCCACTGAGCCCGGCTTAAAATATATTTTTAATAAGAAGCTTGACTCCAGCTCCCTCCCCCCACTTCTTTTACCTGATGTTACTATTGTATGCAACATGTCACTGAAGTTATCAGTATCTACTTGGTTTGTATGGCCATTAATACTTAATTCCTATAGACCTTATCTAACCAGTTAACAGGACTATCTAGTTGGTCACCAAATATTCCTATAAATCATCTAATGGTCTTCCTTGGCCACAGATCTGCATTATTGGCATTCCTAGTTTGCATTAGACATCGTTAACTTTTCTCCCCAACTTCTCTCTGCTTTACAATTTCTTCTAAGGAACATTGCCCCATCCTTTGGTTATGTTTATGGTGTAAGCTTAAGTATTCATAAAAGTATACCCTATAGGTAGTGACAGTTTTTCTAATAGGAATGGCAATTGAGTAGAAGGCTGAGGTGAGTAGATTGCCTGAGCCTGCAGATTCAAGATCTTCCTGGGCAACTTGGCAAGACTTCGTCTCTACTACAACAACAAAAAATTACCTGGGTGTGGTAGTGCATGCCTGTAGTTCCAGTTTCTTGGAGGGTTGAAGGTCAAGGATCGCCTGAGCCCAGTAGGTCAAGGCTGCGGTGGCTATGAGTGGGTTATTGCACTCTAGCCTGGGTGACAGAGTGAGACTCCAACTCAAAAAAAAAAGAAAAAAAGAAAAAAAAAAAAAAAGAAAACAATTGAATTATAACTCTGTTCAAGATACTGTTAAAAGGCAAGTTCCACTTATAAATTTCTCTTTCTCAATGACTTTTGAACTTTCTCCTTCTCACTCTCTCTTTCCCTCTCTATTTCAGTCTCTATCTCTGTCTCTATCTTTATCTCTATCCTCTCTCTATTTCTATCTCTATCACTTTCTATCTCTACCTATCTCTATCTCTATCTCTATCTCTATCTTTATCATCTCTCTCCCTAATATCAAACCTAAGGAATATTTAGCAAGTAATTCAGTCAATCCTGGGAACTGCAGCTGAAAGGTGTGTATATATAAAGAAACCACTGCATAAATTAGATATCAAATATATTGTGATCAAAGCAATGACATAAAATCAGAAGCTCTGTGCAAAAAGAAGCAATGGTATAGAAAAGATATAGGGTCTAAAAATAACCATCGAGCAAGCCAACACAGAAGAGAACAGGCTGAAGCAAATAAGTATACTAGAGAAGATCTCAATCCTGTTTTACTCTGCTCTTTGTAGATATCCTTCTTCTGTCCCCCATTGCTGTTCCTGTTCATTCTTAGGTATGAAAGTTCATCTCTTACTGCTGGATATCACCTTTCCCTTTCTTGAGCTGGCTTAAGGATGTCTTTCCTACAAATGAGATGGCCTAGCTAGAACACCACAATCTGAACAGCAGCCAGAGCTCCCATCTTTAACTACACCAATCTCACCATGTGTGTTGCCATAACACTAATTCTAACTTCTTCGTGATAAGACACAGATTGCGTATCAAGCCTCACTTCTCATTTCTTCCCTCTCTGTTCTAGTCAAGCTAAACTTCCTTATTCCTATTTCTCATGTTACAGTCTCAGTTGTCAGGCATCAAATTATGTGATACCATCTCTGTTAAGTTCTACTTGATTCTTGACCAAAAAGAAAAAAAAAAAAAACCTCCAAAAAACTGGGTTGTGTGTTTCTCTTTTTTAAAATTTTATTTTAAAGATGTGGGGTACAATTCAGGGTTAGGTATACAAATGTTCATTATGCAGGTACTCTCGTTGATGAGATATACCCCTCCCTCCCCTAGTAGTTTCCCTCAACTGCCAATCTCGCCCCCTTCCCCCCCACATCCTGGCAGCTTCCCACAACTGCCAATCCCTTTCTTATAGTATTATGATGATTGTTCAAGGGCAAGTTATGAGTGAGAACATATGGTACTCTGTTTTTTGTTTCTGTGATAGATCACTGAGTATGATAGTTTCTAAATCCACCCAAGTTGCTGCAAGTTCATATGTTTGCCCTTCTTTATGACTGCATAATATTCCATTGTGTACATGTACCACATTTTTTAAATTCAGTCTAGCTTCAATGGGCAACATGGTTGGTTCCATGTTTTTGCTATGTGTGTGCAGGTATCTTTTTTGTAGAATGATTTGAATTCCTCTGGGTATATTTCCAATAGGGGAATTGCTGGGTTATATGGAAGGTCAATTTCTAGTTCTTCCAGAAATCACCACACTGTTTTCCAAAGAGGTTGCACTAGTTTGCATTCCAACCAGCAGCATAAAAGGGTTCCTTTTTCTCCACACCCTCACCAACATCTGATATTGTTTTATTAATGATGGCCATTCTTACTGGGGTTAGGTGGCATCTGAATGTGGTTTTGATTTGCTTTTCTTGATGAGTGAGGTTGAACACTTTTTCATGTGTCTGTTGGTTGCCCATATATCTTCTTTTGAGAAGTGTCTGTTCATGTCCTTTGCTCACTTTTTTTTTTTTTTTTGAGTTGGAGTCTCATTCTGTCACCCAGACTGGAGTGCAGTGGTCACTCCCGGCCATCGCAGCCTCGACCTGCTGGGCTCCGGTGATCCTTCCTCCTCAGCCTTCCGAGTAGCCGGAATTACAGGCGTGCACTACCACGCCCGGCTAATTTTGTGATTGATTGTAGAGATGAGATCTTGCCTGCCCAGGTGGGTCTCGAACCCACGGGTTCAGGCAATCCACTCACCTCAGCCTCCCAAAGGCACGGGATTACAGGCTGAGCCACAGAGCCCGGTTTTTTGCTCACTTTTTAATGGGGTTGTTAGTTTTTTCCTTTCGGTGCATTTGAGTTCCTCCTAGATGTTAGGCTTTTTCTCAGATAAACAGTTGGCAAATATTTTTTTTCCCATTCTGTAGGCTGTCGTCCTGCTTTCTTGATGCTTTCTTTTGCTTTGCAGAAGCTCGTCAGTTTGATGAGGTCCCACTTTATCTTATTTCTTATGGTATGGGCATTTAGGGTTTTGATCAGGAATTGGTTGCCAGTTCCAATTTCCATAATTGTGTCTCCCGCATTTTCTAAGATTCTTATAGTTTAAGGTTTTACATTTAGGTGTTTGATCTATTTAGAGATAATTTTTATTTATGGTGATAGGTAGGGCTCCTGTTTCAATCTTTTGCATGTGGCTTTTAAGTATTCAGGTAGGTTCCTGCACTTTTCCCTTTAAATGTGTCATTTTTATTTGTGTTCTACTCTTTTCTTTTCTGTGAGAGGGAGTTTTATGCATGGGAATTCTTGTAAGTCTGTTCCTTAGACTCAGGAAAGGTGATAGAACTGACATTATAGGCCTTTGTACCTGAGGCGAAGTAAACAGGTAGTACCTCTGGATGGGGCTATTGGAAAGGAACAGTGAGTAAACACACCTGGAGAAAAAGAAGAATTAAGAGTAGCATGTCCACCAGCTGGGTGATGGGCTCAATAGAAGTCCAAGCCTCACCATCACGCAATATTCTTAGGCAATAAACTGCACATGTACCCCTGAATCAAAATAAAACATAAAAACAAAAACAGGTACTTAAAAAATTAAATGTATTGTTGCAAGGCAGCGTTTTATTTTCATAAGATGCCATTTTCCTCTCTGTAAATATAAAACTAAAAGTGTAAATGAAGGCAATTTTATATATTGAAAATAAAAAGCAGCATGGCATCCAGGGACCTGTGTGAAGACAAGAGAGAGGTTTTAACAGCTGCTGTGAGTGTGGAATTTCAAATATATGGTAGAATCTAATGGGAAAAATGCATGACGTTTTGCTCTGCAATGCCCGTTTTTTTTTTTCCCCCACAAATGCATATTCCATGTTTCAAGAAATTGACCATACATATGTAGATTACTCTTCATATATCTGTTGAAATCACACACACTCTCTCTCTCTCTCATACACACACGCATGCACACACACAAAAAATATTCTACTATAATATCATGGCATCATCCTTAGATTGTACCCTAATGCTTTATGCCTTTGTTCTACTGTCTAAGCACTTGGCATTATGGCCAAAAGTCCAAATTTGAGGTTCCAAGGTGCTCTCAGAATAATAACACATGCTATGTTTTCAGAGAAGAGCACACATTTTCCAGGACCACTAGCCTTCCAAAATTAAGATATCATATAATTGCAAAGCTGAGTTTTCAGAAATTTTTTAATAATAAGCACGTACTGCATATGTATCTATGTGGAACAGGAAATTAACATAGTGGTGTTTAATTGGCTCCATGTGTTGAGAAGTTCTACAATATCTAGGAGGTGCACATATCCTATTAGTAAATAAGTGTGATTATTTAAGAATGAAATAATTTTGTTCTATTTATTGCATACAACTCTCAAAAAGATACTAAGTTTTTAGAAAATAAATAAATTGTTTGTATTTAACTTCTTAATGCAATGTAGATGTTGAGTGCTTCTTTTGTTTAGGGGATCCAAGAAAAAGTATTTCTGAGACACTAAAGGAAACATAAAATAAGAAAGTTTTTACCTTTTTAAGTGTCTCCAGTAGAGGTGGTCTGGAAGCAGCATAATCTCTTAGGGATTAGATAGATACTTCTCAAAAGAAGACATAAAAACAACCAAAAAAATACATGAAAAAAATGCTCAGCCTCACTAATCGTCAGATAAATGTAAATAAAAACGACATTCTCCTTGAATGCATCGCAAATGTTTCAAGCCATTTCTACTGCCTTTACTCCATTTTTAAGCTCAAAAGAAAGAATATGTCCAAAGTTTGTTTTTTTTCCACTTGGCACTCCATCTTCTTTAGTCCACTACTACTACTAACTTTCTTCATATCTGGAAAATGCAATGTATATTCACAGGCACAACTTGCTCACTCCGAAGGATGAATGTAAACAAATTCCCAATACCACAGTGCTGCCATGCCCCAAACAAATGCCATGATCTTATGCACTAATATATTCTCTAATATTTTGTTTTTATTGTTGATCCATTTATAAGATCTATAGTCTTCTTATACTATGGTTTATATTTTTTAATCTTTTCTTGTTTTTATCCTCTTTATTTTTCTTAGACTAATAGTGGTGTGCTATTGACTTTTCTCTAAGTACGCATCTTTCTACCTCCAAGTTATTCTCATGTAATTTTGGTTTATGAATTTTTCTTTTTGTTGTTGTTGTTTTGTATAGATAGTCATACTTTTATATACTTATTGTGAATGCAGCTTTTAGCACTTAATATTGTTCCTTACTATCATATTTAATATTTTGGATTTGAATTTTTCCTTCTCTAGCATCAAAAAAGCAAAGCATCCTTTCTGGTTTTATTTTTCTTTGATGGTGTATAAATTTAATCCTGTCAATTTTAGTATTTTAGAGTTATTTTGATTTAGACAATCTTCTTGAATACAGTATTAAGATGAATTTTGCTTTGTAAACCAATTTGAGTGTTTTTTTCTTTGTTCAATATGTGACTATCTTATCCACATTTATTGATAGAACAAATTTTAATTGTATCAAGACTTTTTTTGGTTATGATAATTTTGGCCCTAATGTTATATTTATTATGTTCCCCCATGTGGTGTGTTTTCTTTGTCTAGTATTATCACCATTCTAGAATTTACGAACTTGTATTTTTGTTCTAATGGCCATGTTTATACTAGTAATAGTTATAGTGACTTTATTATTTTTCCCACTTAAATTTTTAACAATGGGTTTTGCAGCTTAAAAAAATATCTTTGACTCGGTTGGATAGCTCAGCCTGTAATCCCAGCACTTTGGGAGGCTGAGGTAAGTGAATTGACTGAGCCCACAGATTTGAGACCAGCCTGGGAAACTTGGTGAGACCTTGTCTCTACAATAAATCAAAAAATAGCTGGGCATGGTAGTACATGCCTGTAGTTCCGGCTATTTGAAAGGCTGAGACAGAAATATCATGACAGCCCAGCAGGTCAATGCTGGGGTGGCTGTGAGTGTGCCACTGCACTCCATCCTGGGTGACAAAGTGAGACTACAACTCAAAAAAAAAAAAAAAATCTTTGAACTGTCTTATTCGTATGTAAAAAATCAATTTGCTTATTCTACTTTTTCCTTTCCTCTCTCTTCTCTTTCTATATATTCAGTAGTGTTACTTATACCTTGTCAACATATATATGTATCTTGATATATATCAGCTATATTGGTTGCTACATTTGTCTCAAAATTTTAGTCTACCATTAAATATATAATTATATTTAATATGCAAATTGATAAAGTTATGTAAAATATTGATGGATATACATAAACATATAGGTAAATATTGATTAATGCATATGAATATATAACACAAATAAATATATGTTAGTTGCAATTAAATATGCATACATTTTGCTAAAATATTCGGTATCATCATTCAGTTGGATTAAGCTCATTTTCCAATACATTTCTCAAGAAAACTCTACGCACAGTATTCCTTATATTTTTCATGCTTAAATGCTTTCTGTAAACTTAATTCTTAAAGGACAGTGAGGTCAAATGTAAAGTCTTTGGTTCACACTTTCTTTTATTGAATTCCCTATGGAGAAGTCTGACACCAATTTGAGTTTGTTTTTTTTTTGGTGAATAAACTTGATGTTTTTGTCTGAAAGCCCTAACCATCATTTCCTTTGTCTTTATTTTCTAGTAGTTTTGATAGAATCCATCTTGATTTTGATGCTTCTTAGTCAATATTCTAGGTGCACACACCTTTCAACACACAAATTCATTTATACTGTGATTTCTAGTAGGTATTCTTAGATTATAGTTTATATACTATTCTGGTCAATTGTTTTGTTTTGGTTTTCACAGAGTTCAAACATATGCATGAATGTTTCATGTGCTTGTGTATGTGTGTGCGTGTGTGGAGGGAGAGAGAAATAAAAGAGAAATAAATATTATCAAATACTCATTTTATCATATTTGAAAATCATTGTATAGGATGTGTAATTCATATTGTTCAATTTGGACTGTTGCATTTGCTTGTCGATGCTTTTGATGGAGGAGTAGTTTTATTAGCTGATTTTTTTCAGTGATGAATTCTACAGTGCCACTGAAACAGCAGAATTCTTTATAACCTTCCACCTCCCTTAGTTGTAGTTTTTTTACTGATTATAAAAAACTTGATTCTCATTACCTTCAATATATTTCCTGATTTGTTCAACCCCAGGATATACAGTAATTCACATATTAGAAATATCAGACACTGATAGTTCTAATCAGTGTTACTTTCAAGAAAGAAAAGCAAATAAGACAAACAATTGATAAGCAAGGCAGAGACAGGTGAAAGCTGAGCTCAGAAAGTCTGCAGTCAAAAGTCAACCAGGAACAATAAACAGGGGAAAGAAACATGTTGAGGGTGTTAAACAGACTTTGTTATCCAGGATAGGAGCCATCATGAACAAAAGCATGAATAATTAGAATCCAATATTATATTTGCTTTCAAATATCATCTAGGTTGATTTTGATACATTTCTACCCCGGAAAGAGGAGCCCCAAAGTGTGTTTTGGCTCCGTTCCCGGGAGTCAGAATTTGCATTCATTTCCTTCACACATTCCCGTGGCAGAGCATCCTAGTGCATTTTTCAGAGAACATAATATATTTTAAAGATGTTCTGTATATAGAAGTAAATGTGATTAAGAAAACATTTAACTTCTATTCAACTGCACATTTCCGGAATTTATTTGACCATCATTTTACTTTATGTAATTCCCACTAAATACTTCAGGTTAATTCCATGGGGCACACTTGGGGAAACATTACTACTAAGCAACCAAGAAGCTGCAGGCTTATTTAACTCTTTTTCAAGGAATGAGAAATATACAAAAGCTTGTTGAGAAAAGCCATAGTATTAGCACCAGGTTTCAATAAACACTGTCTTGATTGGGCTTAACATACATAGGATACACATTCCCTAGTAAAATTATCCCTCTTTAGTGAAGAATCATGAATCCAGAGTTGGGCGGAATTACTCCCTCATAACTAAAGATCACATTTTTTAGAAGAATATTAATTTAAATAAACTGAGCATAACATTCCCAAAGATGAAATTTATCAGGAATTTTATCAACTCTGAATTTCTCCAATGACTCAGTTACCAAAGCAGCTGCATTAAATTTCTTGATAATAGAGGGCAGAAAAGATTTGAAATACATTATTGGCTGCTTTTCTTTACATAAATTTTAAAGCCAAAATAAAAGGTAGCGTTGTGAAATCTGAGAATCTTTCTTGGAGATTAAAAAAAGTCATAATTTTAAATGAATATCATATTATCAAAAGAAAATAAAAATTCTAATTTGGTCAATCCACCTTTCTTTCCCACTGCTTTACAGATTTCAGAATTTTAATTTGGACTCTAAAATGCTTTAATACATTTTCATTTTCAGTTATATGTTAATAAAGTGAATTACAGATAGAAGCTGCACTCTTCAAAGTTGTCATATGCAAATTATGAATGATTGCCTGATTTGTTGATTATTTACCAACTGTAGTAAAATATAACTTTATATATAAGTTCAGACCTATATAGATTTGAATTAGGTCTGAAAGCAAAGTATACTTGCTCAATTGGTTTTATAGAAAAGAATAGTCAAGTTTATATATTCTTAAAGAGTGATTTAGTAAATGTACACAAGAGTTTAATACTGGAGAGAGATGGAGCAACAGAGAATGAGAGCCATGCACCATTGTACCACACATCTTGAATAACTAAATAACTTCAACTTAAACTCCTGTTTAATAACCCCAGTTTAAAACTTACATAGTGCAATTTAAAAACCTGGTGTAAATGTCAGTAGGAATCAATGAAGTTTCTTTATTTTCTTCTTGCATGCTTTCAATGAGACCTTATTATTAAATGAGTAGAGAGGAAAACAACTAATATAACTATATAATACCTGTTGCAAAATTATTCTTAGAGAACTTCCTCCATTTACACATCCAGCCTCAAAGAGGTGTGTGTGTGTGTGTGTGTGTGTGTGTGTGTGTACAGATTTTGGCTTTTGTAGGGAAGGAGACTTGAATGTGGCTCTTTGCTCTCTTATTATGGATGCAAGCACTTGGTAAACTCACCACTATTTAACACAATGTACACATCTTTAAAATGGATGATGATTACCACAAAGTGTTGGTAATCATCCTCCTGACAAATGCTTAAACCAGCTCCCAGTAGCTTTCAAAAGCCAAATATAGGTGTCTTTTCCCATCTCCCGTTCAGTGACATTATATTAATAGGAGTATTCAAATTACAGAAATCAATAAACAAGATAAATTATCCTTACACGCCCAAGAAGTACTTTTACTATCACATCACTGAATGAAACGTTGCATGTACATAGTGAATGGTAGTTTTAAAATTGTTATTATTCGACTTAAATAGTAGCTATATCTGGACTTGTTTATTAATTACGAATCTGTACAAATATCTAAGAGATTTTTAATACAGGCAATCCTAATTTAAGGTTTGTGGATAGATGATGTATAATTATAACAACAAAAAATTTGAAATCCTAAATTTATAAATTAATTTTCAGTGACTCTCTTAATATATAAGCCTATCTAGAATTAGACAATTTTTTTAGAACTTTGTGAGTAACATAATTTATTCTGTTGGAGTTATCTTTCCAAATGATGTATCTTATTTATTTGTTTTCTTCTGGAGTTCAGAAAGTTGTTTGTAATTTTATCTTAACATGCATATTTTGTTAGCAGTATTCACCATCCCTGAGTCCATGATTTTATGCTACTCTGAAAATAAAATTCTCTAAATTCTGAAAACACAACATAAACCATGTTTTAATGTCACATTATAGTGATTTGTTCTGGGCAAAAATACAAAGTGAATCAGTTTCTGTGGTTGCCATTGGCAGGGCAATACCCTAGTTTCCCATTAAGTCCAATCCTATAATGGTGGTAACAGGTTTTTTGTTTGTTTGTTTGTTTGTTTGTTTGTTTTTAAGCTCTGCTTTGTAGCATGCTGTGAATTTCAATAGAAATACTGGTTCCAAATTTTCTTAATGGATGTTTTTGCCTACCCTAAGTGCATTTAGTTATGAGTAGATAACTTCGTATTCCAGCTTTCAAAAATTGATAAAATATTGTTGATTATTGTTATTATTTCAGTGAAGGATTGTTCTTGGAGACAGACTCAAAATGCAGTCGATGTACACAGAAGAAAAAGTAAATCAAATCAAATGTATACAACTGTGTAAAGAGAAGTCCATTCTCATGAAAATAAAATATATACCTTTCACAGGTGATTTTTCTTGGTTGTTAAAGAGTAAGTTGTGGCTATACATGTGTGATTGAATCATAAGATGCATCTGTATGCTTTCCCTTTCCTTGAACACTTTTATTGTTCCTCCGTATTCTTCACCATGTGGAAGTCAGTTTTTAGCTTTAAATAAAAGATTGCAAAGCAATGCTAATTTATACATCTAGGTATGTAAAATCTTGGACCAGCAACAAAAGTTGTCACTGTTAATAAATTGATGCAACATGAAAAACTTTTCATCAAGAATATATTAAAGTATTTCAGAAAAAATTTTTTATTACATTTTGATGACTAACCACTTTTGACCTCATGGTCATAAAGTTTTAATACAAGAAAGTACATCCACCTCTTTAAGTAACATTTAAATAAATGTCAAGTTTGATTCAGACTTTGAAACCATTTTATTTTCTTTTGAGTTTCATAGCCTAGTTAACTGTCAAACAAAGGAGTCATTATATATTTACATATTTGAGGTTGAAAAAGATATTATAGACATTTCTGTTTTCATCCAGAAAGAGAAACTTGTACTAGACTAGTCCGTTCACCATAAACAATAAGAAAATAAAAATAATAAATAACTTTTTTTGTACATTAGCTGAAAGCACAGGACTGCAATTTCTGAGAGGAGGCAACAAACTGAGTTCATTCCTCCTTCTTAGAGTCACATTCTATATCACTGCAAAGGAACTATGGACACCAGCAGAACATAGCGGTCTTATTCAACTGAGAAGAGAGAAGTACAGCTTGTCAGCTGGAATTGGATGGCAGATTGCCGTAAAGGAAACAAGACAGTGTACTTCTAAAAGATGCCCTTTGTTGGTTTCCAGTGATCCCCAAGTAACCAGATATTTAGCAAAGATGGCCTTACTAATAGAGCTACTAAAAAAAGTGCTTTGGCCAATATCATCATTATTGTTAATGAAAAAAATTCACTTGCAAAAGCACATTTAAATAAATTAAAAATAAATATTGGATTAAAAAATGAGTAGGAAAACTTTAGAAACACAAATTTTAAGACTCGACATCCCTAATATATTGGAAAGTTCTGCATTGGTCTTGTTCTCAAAAATTATTTACAGGTTGGATGAGGTGGCTCAGCCTGTAATCCCAGCACTTTGGGAGGCCGAGGCGAGGGGATTTCATGAACCTGGGAGTTCGAGACCAGCCTGGGCAACTTGGTGAGACTTTGTCTCTACAAAAAAATCACAAAAATTAGCCAGGCGTGGTGGTGTGTGTCTGTAGTTTCAGCTACTTGGAAGGCTGAGGCATAAAGATCACCTAAGTCTAGCATATTGAGGCTGTGGTAGCCATGAGTGCTCCACTGCACTCCAACCTGGGTAACAGAGTGAGACTCCAACTCAGAAAAAAAAAAAAAAATTTATTTACCGAAAAAATCCAAGATGTATTTGCAATACAAGTGCACCTCAATCAGATTGTAGCTATTCTCACATTAGAAGTATGAATAAATGCAGTGGGAGAAAGTTTAAATATGCAGTATATTTAATATTGGGCTAAATAAGAATAGACTAGGGAGACGTTTCAACTAAAGAGCTGCTACTTATTCAAGACAACCAGGTGAGAATAGCCTCCAAAGTATCCAGGAAATACAAATTTAAAGGAGACTTCAGTGATCTGGAAAGATGACACAGAGAAAAAAATTGACTAGTTCTGATTGCTGAGATCATGAATAAGTATATTTTAATGCAAATATTTATAGCCAGTCTGACATCACATTTCAGAGAAGACCAAGTTTATGTAGTATCAGAAGTATTCCTTGTCAAAATAATTTCATAAACAAAATAGAAATGTTTCTACTAGGTAGTTCATGCATCTGAGTATCTATCTGCCTTATTTATGTTATGAATTACAAGGTGCTCTTTTTTACTATTCATTTAAAATCGTGCTTATAACATGGTAAATTGATACTGTAAAATAGTTGACTACAAAAATGAAATAAAGCATCTTTTATAAGGCCTTTTATGATTGTGTGTTTGAGTGTGTATTATGTATGTAGAAAGATGTTCACAAAAGCTATCTTTTAAAGTTATCTTTAGAGTTTACATATGTTGATTTTCACATTTATAGAATCTATTGGTATTAATCATGACAAAAATTACTTTAAAATCGTCCCTTTTCCCTAGGCCTTTAACTGATTGAAAGATATAACAATTTTTATCATGTTTTAAGATATTTCTGAAAAGCTTTAATCATAGATTAAAAGAACAGACAGGAAATAAAGTACTGGAAACAAAAAGTGCTCTTTTGGAAGATCATTTAAGTCTATTAATTTGATTTTTAAAAGGAAAACAAAAATAACTTCAGGGATAAAAAATCTAATACTACTGCAGTTCCTAAGGCTATCAAAGCACATATGGGAATATATGACAACCCTATAACAATAAATTCAACAATTTAGATTAAATGAACACATTAATTGAATAAATAGGAATCGTCATCTTCATTAAATAAATTAAATTTATAATTTATACAGGCTGGATGTGGTGGCTCATGTATGTAATATCAGCATTTGGGGAGGCCAAATGGGAGGATTTCTTGAGGCTAGTAGTTTGAGACCAAGTAGGGCAAAACTGGGAGACTGTCTCTTAAAAAAAAAAAAGGGGGGAAGCTTAAATTATTACATTTTTAGACTTACTTTTGCACAAAAAAACTTCAGGTACAGATAGCTCACCGTTGAAATTTTTTCATAGAAATATTAACTTTTTTTTCCAGAACACATAAGAAAATGGAGGAGTTCCAAACATAGTATGAAGCCAGAACATCATGATTCAAGAAACTGAAGAAGACATTGCAAGGAAAAAAAAAACTCACTGTGACTTTGGAAGCAAACATTTTAAAAAATAGACCAGTAATTTTTTTAAGATAATAGGCCATGGATAAGCGGTATTTGTCCCATGAATGTAGTTGATTTAACATTCAAGAATCAAAGAAACTCACCATACAAGCAGAACAAAGGTAGAAAATCATGAGATCATCTCAACAGTCCCAGAAAAAGCATTTGACAAAATTTAACACTAATTAATGATAAATGCTCTCAGCAAACGAGGAATAGGCTGCAGAAACTTCTTCAAACTGAAAAAGATTATATGCAAAAATGTATCAAAGATCCTTCATAGTGATGAACAACTGAACATGTTATCTTTATGGTCAAAAAGAAAAGTGTCGGTTTTACTATCCCTGTTGAATATGTTAATGCAAGTGATAACCAGTGCAATACAAAAATATAACAATTTGATAAACACAACTTAGGATCTAAAAAATATTAATAATTAGACCAAATAAGTGAATTTGTTCCAGTCACAAATCAGCATAAAAAATAAGCTTTTTTTTTTTTTTTTTTTTTTTACTTAGATAAAGATAAAATAGGCCGACTTTGGTGGCTCAGCCTATAATCCCAGCACTTTTGGAAGCCGAGTCGGGTGGATTGCCTGAGCCGGCGGGTTCAAGACCCGCCCAGGGAAAGTGGCGAGACCTCGTCTCTACAATAAATCTAAGGCTAGCTGGGCATGGTAGCACGCATCTGTGGTTCCGGCTACGTGGTAGGCTGAGACGGAAGGATGGCCGGAGCCCAGCAGGTCGAGGCCGTGGTGGCCGGGAGCGTGCCACTGCCCTCCAGTCTGGGCGACAGAGTGAGCCTCCAACTCAAAAAAAAAAAAAAAAAAAAGATAAGCTAAAAAAGATAAGTAGAAAAAGAAGTTAAAAAATAATGTTTACAATGAAAAAACATAAAGTACAAAGGATTTTTTAAAATGTGTAAGACCTGTACAATGAAAAATATAAAACATTGTGGAGATATATATATATGCCATATAATGTATATACTCACATATATATTGTATGGTATATAAATGGAGTCATATATTGTTAAAATGTCAATTCTTCCCAAATTGACCATGAATTCAAGGCAATCCCAATCCCAATCAAAAGAACAGTATGACTATTTTTAGGACTTCACAGGTTTATTTAAATTTTAATTAGATTTTAATTTTAAATTTATTTGTGTGCATATATATGTGCATGTTTGCATATGTGTGTGATATGGACATGTGTGTATTCATAGACACGTGCACACGTGTGTGCAAGTGTTCATATGCAGGTGAATGTCAATGTACAAATGCATGTGTGTGCACAGAGTAAGTTAAGAAATTACTGAGGAAATTCAAGGATTTACTACATGATTTCTAGACTTTCATTATAGACTCTAAACAGGACAATGTGATCATAATCAAAGATAAATCGATCAATGATAAAGATACAAAGATCACAATTATAGTTACAGATTTATAGTCTATTCATTTTTAACACAGATTCCAAGATACCCCAATGGGAGATAGTACAGTATTTGCCAGAAATTATATGGCAACTACTCAATATCCATATTTTAAAAATGAACCTCAACCCCCCCATGTAAAAATTAAACTGCAAACTAATGTTTTGTAACCCCCATTATATCAATTAAAATCAGGGAGATTTTAATTGTTGATGAGGTTGCAGAGCAAAATGGAAACCTTGTACGTACGTTGATGGTGGGATTAGCACATGTTACAAGTACTTTGAAAAACAGTTTTGAAATATTTTATAATGTGTATGCTTTCATCATGTGACCCAGAAAATCATAACTTCAAAATAATAAAAACATAAGATTGCACAAATATTTGTAAATAAATATTCATAGGAGCTCATTTATAGGAACCCAAACTTTAAATAGTCTAAATGTTCATCTCAGGAAATATGAATAAACATAGATACACACAGAGTAGAATACTATGCAACAATTAAATCAAATAACCAACTGATAAATTCAACAAACAGCAAGGTGAAACAATATACACATTCTATGATTATATTAATATGAAATTCTAGAAACAGCTATTTTAATGTGTGATGAGGAAAGCAGACCCTGTTTGCCAACTTCTAGAGGAGGAGAAAACTGATTTTATTTTGTAGGGAGATAACATATTCTATATTGCTTTTTTGGTTGTTACATAACTGTTTTACACTGAGAAAAACCGAATTATGTACACAAAATTGGACAGGTCATTGCTTCTAAATTATCCTTTCCTAAAGTGATTTTTAAAAAAATTGATCATGAACAATAATATATTTGATAAATCATCCAGGTCTTGCAAAAAAATTTTTTTCTTAGATATGACAAATAGACACAAATTAACTCTAAGGAAAAAGAAAAGATAATTGTTAAATTGAATCTCATCAAAAATAACTTTTTCTATTCTTCAAAATACATACAAATATATTTTGCTTCTAAGTACTTATCCAAAACAACAAAGTATTCTAAGCACTTATCCAGAACAAGAAAAAAATCCTATGTCCACACAAAGACTTTTACTGAAATGATCATGTTAACTTATTTATAGCACTCCAAATATGGAAACAAGCCAGTACCTTTCTACATAGTTGTTCCATACTTCCATGTTTTTAACAGTAGAATGTGAACAGATGTATTATCTGTCTCTTTCATACCATTGTGGTTAAGGAGTCATTGTGTATTGTCTGCCATTTCTTTCTCCTTTCACTCGTCTTGAAAGCTTTGAGCTTGAAAGCTCCAAGACAGGAGAAGACTGACTTCCCACACCACCTTATATAGAGAGCTATATTGTGGAATGGGAATACAATGCATTTATTTGGATTAATCTTTTGAGATGAGAACTTTTATCTGCTAGAGCAACTAGCAGTACCTTAATTGACATAGATAAATATCTTCATCTGTAATTCAGCTGATTTTTATAAACACCACAAACCCAGAAAATATTGCCTAGTGCAGAATAAAATTCCCAAATTAATTCTGTACCAAAACCACACTGTGCATATAATCATAAACACACATATATATATATACTGAATAGTTCTTTACTGTGTGTACACACACACACACACACACACACACACACACACACACACACACACGGCTCAAAAATATATATATATATAGTGCCATGTACCAGGATGTATATATATTCAGCCATGAAATTCTTTCATTTGTGGCAACGTGTGAACCTGGGGGACAGTTTACCAAGTGAAATAAGTCAGGCAAAGAAGGATAAACACCACATGATTTTACTCCTATGTGGAATCTAAAATAGTTGATTTCATAAAGGTCATAAAAGTAGAACGTGTTTACCAGACAGGAATTTTGAGGGGGATGCGGGGCGGGGGGGGGGGGGGGGGTGACAGGAGACATTGGTAAATGGGTACAAAGTTACTTACGTACAGTTAGAGAAGAAGAAGAAGTTTTGGTTTTCTATTACACAGCAGGGTGACTACAGCAAATAACAATGTAGTGTATATTTCCAGATAGTTAAACAATTTTGAACTTTGTTGCTATGAAAAGAAATAATAATAAATGCTTAAAGTGATGGATACGGTAATTACCCTGATTTGAACACTATACTACATATGCATGCACTCAAATATCAAACGGTATCCTATAAATGTGTACAATTATGTGTCAATTATAAATCAAAAATTAAATAAATAAAAAACAAAATAATATTTAAAATGTCCAATATTTAATAAAAACATTGCAGAAAGCAGTAGGAAAATATAATCCATAATAGAAAAAAATTAATCAATCTAGGATTATTCAGAAAAAAGCACACATAATAAAATTGGTGGTCAAGAACATTAAAACCCATTATAATGATATTTCATATATTCAGGAGGCAGAGAAAAAAATCAAATGTGTTAAGAATAGACATAGAAAATTAAATCCATTATCTTTATACAGGTAAAAATTTCAATTTAAAATATACACTAGATGGGATTAACATGTAATTACACACAGAAGAAGAAATGTTTAGTGAACTTGACAACATTACAATTAAAGCTATTCTTCATATAGATAGAAGACAGGAAAACAAAACAGAGTTTAATGATGTGTAAGA
Source organism: Carlito syrichta (assembly GCF_000164805.1). Classification (NCBI taxonomy): domain Eukaryota; kingdom Metazoa; phylum Chordata; class Mammalia; order Primates; family Tarsiidae; genus Carlito; species Carlito syrichta. The sequence continues at coordinate 387,507 of NW_007247741.1, read as the reverse complement.
GAACTCGAATCAGCCTAATATAGGTGAATATATCTATACTTGGAGTACTTAAAGAATGCAGAAAGAGTATTTGAAAAAAATACTTATCCAAAAATTTTCTAACTTGGTGAAGTCTTCAAGCCCGCAGATTCAAGAAGCTCAATGAACTATGATCATGAGAAACAAACAAACAAACAAAAATGTATTAACCAATGCACATTAAAATTAACTTTTTGAAAATTACACATTTAGATAAAATAACAAAAAGAGTCAGTGGAAAATAAAACATTATACACAGAAAAGAAGAGGAGAATAACAACAGATTTTTCACCAAACAATTTAAGTAAAAAAAAAAAAAAAAAGTGGAGTTATAGTTTTAAGCTTCTGAAATGAATCCCACCCTACCAAAAAAAAGCTTCTTTCAACATTGAATTTCATAGCGAGCAAAACATATTTTTCAAAAATTATGGGGAAATAAAGACTTTTCCAACTTAAAGAGGCTGGAACAATTAAATATCAGTAGATCTGTACTTAAAAAAAAATGTTAAAGTCCTCAACAGAAGTAAATGCAAATTCAGATGGCAGTTTGAATTGGCAGAAAGGAGTAAAGCTCACTGGAAAAGATAAATATGTAGGTAAATATAAGTGATATTTTTGTCATTTTAAAAATTATCTTCAAAAAATAATTATTTGTTAAAACAAAAATAGTAATAGTATACGGTGAATTTTATGACATATGTAGAAGTAAAATGTGTGACAATAACACAAAGCCAAGAGGGGGAAACAAAAGTATATCATAAGAACACAACATTTTCACATCACATGTGATTTGGTATGTGCTTGATTGAAAATAGAATGTGGCTATTAAAAGTCATATAAATATAAATTCTACAGCAACAATTATTAGCTATAATTAAAAGCTAACAAAGGAAGAAGCAGAAATATACAGAGAAGGGAAGAAGTACATATTTAATTAATATGAAACAAATAATAAGATGGTAAATTTAAACTCAAATATATCAATAGTTACATTAAATATGAACAGTCTAAGGGTTCCTACTAAATGGCAGAGATTTTCAGGTAGGATAGAAATGATCGACTTTAAACATCAATATATGCATAAGATAACGACTTTAAACATCAATATGTGCATAAGATAAATACACAAATATGAATACAAGATATACCATTTTAATGCTAAACAAATGAAAGTTGGAATGCATATATTAGACAGAAAGCTAAAGCATATTACCTTCAATGAAAAAATAAATTTTATGATGATAAAAGAGTCAATATTTATGATGACATAACAATTCTAAATGTTTATATTCCAAACTAAAGAGACTCATAATACATGGACAAAAGCAGATAGAACTGCAAGGAGAAATATACAAACCCACAAGTTTATTGATGTTTAAATATGCCTCTCTGTTTCTGTCATCAAGCATGTTAATTTTTTGAAAACCATGTCCTGGCCAAAGGAAATATGAATACTATTAGTTAGTGGAGAACATGTCTACGTAATGTCTGTATGATGCAATAATAGATTATATAAATCATCTATGTTTTTATTGTTTTCTGCCATGTTTGGAAGAAGTTTATTAAAATCTGAATGTATAAGCCTTGTTAATAAATGCTTAACAATTCCATTGAATATATTCCATATTATTAGAACTTTCTTACTTGACCAGTTGAAATCAGTGCCAATCCACAGGAAGCTATTGCATCCCATTTACTATGAGGAAGGGCTAAGGGGAAAGCAGGTCTTGGTGAGAAAGCCAAATTCATCTGCTATCAGAGCTGCACAGAAGAGCATGCCAGGTGAGGGCAGATGTCATTCCAACAAAGTACAACCCTGTTTATTCCTGGGAAGATAAGAGTCAAATGTGTGTCTGCTGTGGATAGGCAGAATTTAACAAGTATAGAGGCAAAGCCAGGCTGTGTCTTTTCTCCTGTAAGATTTACAAACCAGACAATTCACAGCACCTTCCTAGGATGGATTTAAGAAGAGGGACATAGATGGGTGAGAGTGTTGCACTAATGGGCTTTTTCAATGTGAAAGAAAGATCAACAGCAGGCCAGAAGCACCACCTGTTTGAATGGACTTTCCAAAATGTCTACCTTAAAATACCACTCAAAATTCAGGTACTTTTCCTTTACCAAAATATTTCAAAAGACAATAACAGGTAGCATTAATTCAGTTGAATAATACAGATATGATTACCATACTTAATTTGTATTTATACTAAAAATGTTCTCAAAATTTTTCTGAATATATGTATTTTAAATAAAACCTTAGAAACATAATGTAAACGATACTGATATTAATCCCAGATGTTTGGTGTTTCCATAAAATATCCAAAAGACAGTAGCACACATTAAGTCAGAGAAATATATTTCAGACAAATACCCATTAGGAATTTTTAAAATCAGTTTTCTGTAAATAGGACATAGTCTGAAAGTAACAGTTTCAGTATACTAATCAGTAAATGGTCTGTGGCATTCTGAAATGATTTTATCTAGAGTCTAATGTGCATAATACTCCAGAAAGTTTCCACCAGATACACAGAAAAATAGAACAAATCAATTTTTCATTTAGCTTAATGTGTTGGCAAATGGAGAAGTATCAATAAGTAACTCCTCTTGAAACCAGAGGTGAATCTTCATAAAATGAGAGACGTCAGGGAGAACTTTGTCAAGACAAAAGCATCTTAGCATGAACGTATTATGAAAAATGAACCTGAGATGACACAATGATCTGGAAGAATTACATTGCATTCGCAAGGATTACCTTTTGTGTACTCTCGGTTACCAGGCTTTGCCCTCGAGTTCTCTGTCTTCCACAGTGGAGCGGTGGCTGTTTTTTGAAACACTCAACCCACCAAAATGCCGAGTACTTCCTGTGTGTCATCAGGGAAATTTTCATAGATGATATTTAACTACATCAATGATCAAACGAAGCAGAAAAATAAATATATGTATGTTTTGTTGAAAATAATTGGAATAGAAAAAGAGAGAGATAGAAATGAATCAAGTACCCAAAATGATAAGACTAAATGGGAAGCACAATAACAATCATGGAGAACAAAGAAAATAAGTGAAATCTTTTAATATATGAAGCATAAAAAATTGCCAAGTAATTATTTAAGGATAAAATTGAGAAGCTGACAGCATACCAAACTTGACATATAGGGAACTTTGATTAATCACTGGCTTCATTATTGAATTGAAAAATAAAGACACTCACAATTTACTTCTCTTTTTGTGATAAAATTATATAAATATACTGTGTGTGTATGTGTACACACACATTCATGTTCGTTTAGTCTAATTTTTTTCTTTGTTATCCTTGGCTAATTTCATTTCAGTCACATTAATATTATGTGGAAAAGCAGAAAATCTTAATATTTCCTGACAATTTTAATAAAATATTAGATGTTTAAATCCAACACATGATCAAATATTTTATTATTGTACTTCCTTTCAAAATCTTCTCTCCATTAAAAAATGTTTAAAAAGGTGAAATATATTGTCTTTTCAAAATATTTTTAATGCATATAGTTTATTCTCTCAGGTGATCAATTTGCGATTAGATAACGGAGTATTATTCACTGCTGTCCTTGACCGCACAGTGGGAGCTGACCGCAGGCAACTTTAGGCATGTTACGTTTTGAAGCCAAACAAGAGTGACTGAGCTAACATTTATCCGGTTTGGTTGCTCACAGTTCCGGTGTTATGAGATGCTGGAGCCAGCATTAGTTTGGAGGACAATACGGGCCACCTGTCAAAGCTGTGATCATAGTTTTCAAATAGCCGTCTCCATGCTATAGGACAGAGGAAACACTAATGGCTTGACAACGTGTTTATTTCAGACATCTGGAGATGTTCAATAAATATAACTTTTATTCATTTGAACATAAAATCAGCTTTCCACTTTGGCCTTTATACTTTGCTTAATCATTGGTACAAATAATCATTACCAATCATTAGTAACATTTAATATAATATTTCTTACTGACTTAAGTGTATCTCCCTGCCCCCCCGATTAAAAAAAAATCATATTCAACTCTTAGACCTTAATGTAGTATATTTGGATACAGGGTCTTTGAAGAAGTAATTAATATTAAAGAGGTTGGAAGGGTTGGACCCTAACCTACTAGGATTAGTGTCTTTATAAGAGGAGGAGACACCAGAAATGCACATGCACAGAGAAAAGACCATGTGAGGGCAGCATGGTCTGCAAGCCAGGAAGAATGGCCTCAGGATAAGCCAGACCTGCTGATCTTTTAATCTTTGACTTCCAGCCCCCAGAATCATAAGAAAATAAATTTCTGGTTTTAGGCCATATAATCTGTGATGTTTTGTTACAAGGTCCCTAGAACGTAATATAATACTACCTATAGGTATATTTACCTGGATTAGTGGATTTAATCTTCACAAAATCCCTATCAATGACTGTACTAAAATTAGAATTCTCACGATATAGAAGATGAAAACACGACAGAAAAATCAAGTAAACATCCTCAGTTCATACAGTTAATAAATGACATAACTAGAACTTAAATGTAGGTAGTTGAACTCCACAATCTTTGAGTTTAACCATTTGACCATGGCTGCACTTAGGATCTAGCTATCTATGTGTGTTTTTATTAAATCACTGTTCACTCATCCATCCACCCATTCATTAATCTACCTATGTACCTACTTTAATACTTCAATACTTAAGATATTCCATTTTTGGGGAATTTTTAATGTATTGTAACTGCATATAATTTGTTAATAGGCAGAATCCAATAATGCATTTAACCGAGAAAGAATTATGACATATATTTTTATTTTAAAAAGTTGAACTTTGGTATTGAATTGTGTGAGCTGCTTATATTTTTGGATATTAACTCCCCATCAGATATATGGTTCTAAAATATTTTTTCCCAGTTAATAGGTTGCCTTTTCATTTTTGTTAATTTTCTCCTTTGCAGCGCAGAATCATTTGAGAGTGACATTGTCCCACTTGTTCAATTTTTCTTTCATTGTCTGGGCTTTTTGTGTGACTTCTAAAAAATATTGCCAAGGGCCAATGTCAAGGAGACTTCCCCCTAAATTTTCTCCTAGCAGTTTTACAATCGTAGGTCTCACTTTTATGTTTTTAACTCATTTTGAATTGATTTTTGTTTATGGTATGAGATAATAATCCAATTATATTCTTTTCCATATGGATATCTATTTTTTCCAGTACCAATTAATGAAGAGATGATTGCTTTTCCACTGTATCTTCTTGGTACCTTGTTGAAAATTAGTTGACTTATATTCTTGGATTTATTTCTGGGATTTCCATTCTGTTATTTTGAGTTATATATGTTTTTATGTCATTGCCATACTGTTTTTATTGTTATAGTTTTGTAATATAATAGAAAGCAGGAAGTATTATGTCTTTAATTTTTTTCTTTCACAGGATTGCGTTGGTTATTTAGGGTCCCCTGTGATTTCATGTCAATTTTTTTCTATTTCTGTGAAAATGCCATTGGAAATTTGAAAGAGATTATGCCGAATCTTTATATCATTTTTGGTAGTTTGGACATTTTAACAATATTAATTATTCCAATAAACAGAATATTTTTTCTTTAATTTGTGTAGTCTTCTCTTTCTTACAGCAGAATATTATCCAGCCTTATAAAAGGAAGGTTGCCATTTCTACAAATATGAATAAAACAGTATAAGAGTGAAATAAATCAGACACAGAAAATAATACTGCATAATCTCACTTACTTGTGGAATGTAAAAAATAAAATTGGATACATAGGAAGAGAACAGAATGGTGGTTTCTAGGAGTTACAAAGGGCAAGGGTCAGGGAAGAATGGGGAGGCGTTCATCAAAGTGCATAAAGTTGCAGTTATGAAGGTTGAATAAATCTGGAGGTCAAATTGTCCAGTGTGATGATTATAGTTAGTAACACTGTATTATATACTGCAAATTTGTTAATAATAGACTTTAGCTGCTCTCACCACAAAAATAACTATGTGAGATAATGGATATTTTCTTTGTTATATTATCTATTTCACTGTATATAGATATGTCAAGTCACCATATTGCACACTTTAAATATATGCAATGAAATTAATTTATAAAATAAAGTCACATCTAAAAAATAAAGATACATGTATAAAAATCATGTGAAATCTTTTAACCTTCTAAAGAATAGCAATTTTCTGTTCATATCTTTTGCCCATTTTATAATGGGGTTGTTTGTTTTTTTCTTTTCAGCACGTTTGAGTTCCTTGTAGATCACACCACAACTTCATAATTAAAAAAAAAAAAAAAGAATAGCAATTTCACTCCCAGGGATTTGAGAGATGTGAAATTCTAAAACACAGAGCTTCTCTTATGAGTGTTGACATTATCAATCTCAGTTACCATCTTTGTAGATTTTGATTCCTGGTAGGTTATGAAAATTACTTCTTGATCACCGGTATTCCAAATATTCTGTCATCTCTTGTACTTATGTCATTCTGTATTAAACCTTGATAAAAATAGTGGTCTAGACAAGTTTTTGTTCAGTAACTATCCTGAAACAGATGTTATCCTATTATCATTTAAAACATTTTTCACATGAAACTAATAACTTTAAGGATCAGACTATGTAGATTTCCAACATTTGATTAAGGAAGAAGGTGAGGAATGAGAAATTACTTAATGGGTACAATGTACACTATTTGGGTGATGGTTACATTAAAATTCCAGATTTCAGCACTATGCAAGATATCTATGGGCATCTTCTATAGAACTTGTACTCCTTAAATTTATACAAATAATAAAACACAGAGGAAATTTTTAAAAATATAAATCAAGAAGTTACTATTAGACTACACTGTAAAATATATTTTGAAACCCAAAAGAGAACATAATTGAATATAATTGATATATTATAAAGTAGCTAGAAAATGTACATGAATAATTAAATAAGATACTCTAATTCTTTTGATTATTCTGAATATTGCACATATGAGTAAATCTGAACGAAAATAAGTACATTTGGATTTAGTATGTACATTGACTAGTTAGCTTGAAAACTGTCAACATCTACTAAAATATATAGATTCTACGCTTCACAAACATACTCACACATGGAATGTGGAAAATAATTATAATTGACCCATTTAAACCGAAGTGAATCACAAGTATAAAAACATTGAAACAGAAATATTCTCATTTCTTGTACTGCAGAACAAAATGATCACATAACATAATACACTAAAGTCACTAAATGAAACAAGTTAAACCTGAGAAATTTGGGGTATGCAAAAGGAAATTTTCAGAAATTGTCAAAAGTTAAAAAATCTTTTATTGAAGTCTTCTGTAATTTATATATGGTCTGAAGTCCTGCTGTCCAAATACTGTGAGAGGATAGCTAGTTTCTTTAAAATGTAACAGAAATAGAGTCATAGAATTAAGTCAAAGTTCTTTTTTTTTTTAACCTGTGGTTGTAGACAGAGTAACTGAGGCAGATATGGAAGCTTAATCAGTCAAAGTAAATGACCTATGATCCAATAATTGAGTATTGCAAAATGTTTCTATACCCTAGACTGCTGTGGATATGATAAAGGATTTTGGTTTTCCCAAATGAGGAACGACTTAAAAATCTGGAAAGCCTGGTGTCAGAATTGGGTCACAGCAGTGAAGAAGCACACTTTCCAGAGCTACTACCACTAAGATGAGAATATCCCAGTGGGAGCTTAGTGCTGGCCCAGTACACACCAGCCCTTGTACACGTGCCCACCTCCATAACCTTTCTCTAACCTTTGCCATTGTTGCACTCTAATATGTGTGTTTTAAAACCAGTGCTGCCGGGCTCTGTGGCTCAGCCTGTCATCCCGCGCCTTTGGAAGGCTGAGGTGAGTGGATGGCCTGAGCCCGCGGGTTCGAGACCCGCCTGGGCAGCGAGACCTCATCTCTACAACAAATCAAAAAATCAGCCGGGCGTGGTAGCGCGCACCTGTCATTCCGGCTACTCGGAAGGCTGAGGCGGAAGGATCGCCGGGGCCCAGCAGGTCGAGGCTGCGGTGGCCGGGAGCGGCCACTGCACTCCAGTCTGGGCGACAGAGTGAGACTCCTACTCAAAAAAAAAAAAAA
>NW_007247741.1:370304-379376 GCF_000164805.1 Carlito syrichta | reverse complement strand
AAGGGTTTTTTTTTTTTTTTTTTTTTTTTGCTCCCTCTGCCTCACAGCTGTTGCTGTCTCCTCCTGGTGGAATTTCATAAAGGCATTATGTTCCAACCACTTCATGGTGTTTACTTCCCTGAAAAGTCTCCACATCCAGGACGGTGCTGAAATACTTTACCCTCTGGTGCCACAGTTTTTCACTATGACTAGCAGGCACTTATCTCTCAGTGCTTCAAATTTAAGTCATATTGCTGTTTCCTCTTCACATCTTACTTCCCAGCACCTCATAGATTAATAGTTTTTAACTTTTGTTTGTTTAATTTGGTCATTTCAGACTTACTGAAAAGTGCAGCAATACAAAAAATTACTATATATTCTTTACTCAAGTTCTTTCCTCTTTTGTCTTTCCTTCTCCCTTCCTTCCCACCCCCTCTTTTCCTCCCTCCCTCCCCCCTCTCACTTTCTCTCTCTCCCCCTCTCTCTTTCATTCAATCTCTCTCTCCTTCACACATTTAGGAGTAAGTTCTACTATTATGCGTCTTTCTCTGCAAATACTTCTTTGAATATAGAACACTTAAAAATCCGTAAATTAACATTGTTATAGTATTATTATGTAATATAAAGACTTTTTTCAGGTTTTGGCAATCATCTCACTAATACCATTTATACAAGTAGAAAATATTGGATCATGTGTTGAATTTAGTTACCATGTCTTTTTTATATCCTTTACTTTGGGATGTTACCTTTTTATTTTAGAGAACAGGTCAGTGACTGTGCATAAAATGCATCTCAGTTTGGGTTGTCTAATGTTTGCAGATTCGGGTTATGAATGTTTTGCCAGGAACTCCTTAGACGTGATGTGCTATTTTCAATGCCTCATTTCAGTAAGCATAATAGATCAATATGTGTCACTATTGATTATGTTAACTTGTTCACTTCATTAAGTTGCTCCTGAGTTTTTCCACAATCCTGTTGGAATTTGCACTAAGACAGGGTGAATATTTCTTGAATCCTCAAAAATTTTACTCTCTATTTTTAACAACCAGTATGAGTCTTGTCTGTAATCATTTTGGTATTGATGGTTGCCAAGTAGTATTTTTTTTCCTCCAAGATTTATTACTTGGTTCTCTGTTATAAGAAAAAGTTATATATATATTTCATACGTATGTACATATATATTCATATTTTCATTCTTGATGTATATTAGGTAAAGCAGGGTCTGAATAAAAGGTATATTTTCAAAAGCCTAGAACATGATTTCTTCAAGAATGATGGAGGATGAATTCTTCAACCCAGGTGTTGTGACATAGCTAAGTGTTTACTCAGCCTACTTAAAGTGTTTCAAATCTCAGCCACTCCTGTAGAATTAACAATGAAAATTCATTGAAGTCCTAGCCCCCAGTGCCTGAATGTGGTCTTTGAAAATAAGGTATTTGTAGATGATTATGTGACATAGCTAAGTGTTTACTCAGTCTACTTAAACAAAAATGTTTCAAATCTCAGCCACTCCTGTAGAATTAACAATGAAAATTCATTGAAGTCCTAGCCCCCAGTGCCTGAATGTGGTCTTTGAAAATAAGGTATTTGTAGATGATTATGTTAAAATGAGTTTATCATGGTGGATCCTATTCCAATATTGTTGTGTCATTATCAAAAGAAAAACTTTGAGCATAGACACACATACACTCATGCATGCTACAATGTGAAAGTGAAGACAGTAATCAAGATAATGAATCTGCATATATATAGATACTTATATCTACATATAAGTCAAGGAACACGAAAGAGCGCCAGCAACTGACCTTAAAGAAGACTGCTAAAAGAAGAGTGTAGAAGAGATTCTTACTCACAGCACTAGGAAAGAACCAATACTGTGGCAACTTGATCTCAGATATCTAGCTTCCAGAACTGAGAGACAACTTTCTGTTGTTCTAGTGTTCTGCTTTTGATAATTGTTACACATGCTTAGTAAATTAACATACCCACATAGGTAACATATTATCAAAATCCCACCTTATACTACAAATCTATATAAGTCATAAGTGTTTTTTTTATCTTTCTACTTAAATTCACTTGCAAAATGAGAAAAAAATGACATAATTTATTTTGTACTTAATGGTCAAAAATATAAAATATAAACCACCAATATTAAGTGTTAAAATCAAAACCAAGTGTATAATGAACTAAATAAGAGGTTGGAAGAGTAGGACATTATATGAAAACAGAATGCTTTATACTTTGCTAAAAATATCTATTTTGGGATTGAGCAATTTTTATTTAGTGAAAGAGCATTTTAATAATATAATATAAATGCTTGTCTAACTAATGAGAAAAACATGACAAGCAAAGGGTTTAGAGAGAAGTGCACATCATTATTTGAAGGTAAGTATTTCTAAATTTATTTTGAAATTTAATTTGGTTTAATTAAATGGAAATTCTCTCTTGGCTTTCTGGGAATATAGGTGGGGATCAATGAAAGTTGTTTATCTTTTGGTTCCTCATAACATTTTCATGGTGAGGTTGCGTCTATATTTTAAAGAAGAACACTAAAAGTAGAAATTGCTCTAGAATATAAAAAGGAAATAAATGTTCTTTAATTCCCTAAAGAATTTCATTCCTGCTACTGTGTTTTTCTCATTTTTAATAAAGTGTAACACATTCCATAATTTAAATCAAAGTGTTTGTGTTAAAAAAAGGATTCTTGTGTTAAATTGACACATAAAAACTAGCCTTTGTAAATTTGTTGAGGTAGCAGAAATCTTAAAGCACGAATATATTCTGAATGACTACCCAGAATGGATTTTTAAATATATCTGATAAATGCATTTGCTAAATTTTCTCAACATGCTTTCTAGTTATTTCACCCTGATAAAATCATGCTTAGAATATTTTAATATGTTCATAAGAAAGTTAATCTAAAGTTATTAAGTCATTGTATGCCTCTTCCAGGAGAGTAATATAGCTATACATAAAATGGTTTATGCAAAATTACTTCATGAATTATGAAGTGGTATATACAAATAAGCTGTGCTATTATGTTAGTCAAACCAAATGTCCTACTGAAAATACTCTCTACAACATGATCTATGAAGAAGTTTTGTTGTTGCTTTCTGGGATACTCATCAAATTGCTGAGTATCAAATACAGATGTTTCTTGACTCTCAATGGGGCTATGTCCCAATAAATCCATAATAAGTTGAAGAAATAGTAAGTAGAAAAAGCATTTAACCAGGCACCTGTAATCCCAGCACTTTTTGAGGCGGAGGAGAGAGGATGGCCTAAGCCCAGGGGTTTGAGGCCATTCTGTTCAATAAATCAAAAAATTAGCTGTGTGTGGTGGCATGTGCCTGTGGTTCCAGCTATTTGGTGGAAGGATTGCCTGAGCTCAACATCTCAAGGCTGCAGCGAGTATGCCATTACACTCCAGCCTGGGCAACAGAGTAAGACTTTAACTTAAAAAAAAGAAAAAAAAAAAATTTTATTATGGCTACCCAGCATACAGTAATTTGACTTACAATTTCTCTATTTTAGAAGCATATAAAACACAATGATTTGACTCACAAGTTTTTAACTATAGGAGCACATAAAAACAGTATGCATTCAGTAGAAACCATAACCCTGTCTTAAGTCATAAGAAGTTCCTTAACGTATGATGTGATTGCATCTCCATAAGCCCTTTGTAAAGTTAAAAAAAAATTGTAAGTAAATTGAGGACCATCTGTCCATGATTATCTCTTAGACCTTGCTATGGTCTGGGAGCCACCTCCAAAAATCATTTGAAATTTAATTGCCATTGTAACAGAATTAGGTGAGATCCTTAAGAGGTGATTAGGCCATGAGGGTTCCACCTTTATAAATGGATTAATGCCATTATCACAGGAATGAGTTTGTTATTGTGGGAATGGATTAGTTATAAAAAGGTGAGTTCCGTTCTCACTCTCTCTAGCCCTTTCTCACTCTGACCTGTCACAGATGACACTGCCAGAAGACCCTCACCAGACACCGGCCCTTGATCTTGGACATCTCATCCTCCAGAAATGTGTGGTGATAAATGTCTATTCTTTATAAACTACCTGGTCTCAGATAGTCTGTAATAACGGCACAAAATAGACTAGAATGGTAGACTGGCACTGAGAAGACTGTTGTTATAGCAGATATCTGGAAATGTGGAAGCAACTTTGGAAGTGAATAATGGGCAGAAGCTGGAAGAATTTGTAGTAGCAGGCTAGAAAAAACTAGGGAATGGCCATAAATGAAGCATTGACAAAGATTCTGGTGATGTGCAGGCAAATTCTCCATTTTCTTAGAAATGACTTAAATGGTCATGATTAGAATAATGGTAGATATATGGACAGAAAAGTTCATTGTGATGAGCTCTCAGATGGAAAAGAGAAATAGTTTATTGGACACTGGAGTAAAGGCCATCTTCTTATGAAGTGGTAAAGAATGTGGCTGAATTATGTCCAAAGCCTAGGGCTTTAGAAAAGGCAAAATTTAAGAGCAATGATTTTTAAATTAAGCCAAAAAGCAGTGCTTCCCAACTTTTTAAAACTATATATAGTGAAGTGCAAGAGGAGAGAAATTATAAAGATAAAATTTATAAGTAAACGGGAAGCAGAATAAAAATATTTGGAAATCTCTCACCATGGCCATGTAAAGAATAAAAAATCATGTTGGGGAGAGAACACTAAGGGTGTAGCCTAGTGACCATTTGCTCTGCTCTTTATAGATTACCTAGTTTTAGGTATTTTGTTGAAGGAGCACAAAACAGACTAAGATGGGCTTCATGCTTTCATGACTCACATTATCTTAATAAAAAATAAATTTTTTTAGTGCTTGCCAAATATCTTTTTGTTCATTGTGTGCAGCTTATGTTTCACTTATTTTTTTAGAGCTTTTCTGGTTTCTTCCTCTCCTACATCCACAAGCAGAGCAAAGTACTCAATATCTTGAATGCTTGGGATATTCTATCTATGCCTAATTTGTAATATCTGTGTTATAACCATCTGAAAACATGTCTTCCATCATCAATAGATATATTTTTAGGGTAAGAAATTTTTATGTTGATTATCTTTTATTAGTAAAATATATCATTGTGCCTAGTGCATGAGAGCCTATAGAAAAAATGTTTACAGGTGAATTCACAAAGTCATGTTTTTGTGGCATAGTCGCCAAAGGTCACGTGTTATTTTATGTACTTCACTCACCCTTTAGTTTTGCAGTTCTTCATATATATAGCATTTGTATGTCCTGATTTACAATTATTGTTCTGGCATACTGTCTGGTTAAGATTTTTCCAGATTTTTCATTTTTAAATAAATAATATTATTAATGGTTGCTTTAATTTAAGTGGGATAGTTAGGGTGGGCTTTTAATATGAATATCTAGTTTAAGTTGTGGTCTTGCGTAGCATATGAGATATAGTCTAGTGAATAGCATTTTCGCTTTAGCCAGTTGTTACATCTGATATATTAGCAACAAAAATTCATTTATTTTCCCATCTTCTAGTTAACACAATCAACACCTCCATTGTAATAACAGCACACTGATAAAATGAAGTATGTTCTTATAGAGACAAGTTAAAAGTGCTAACTTTGTCTGGTGTGTGGGTTGGGAAGTAGTGGATACTCTTTCTTCCTCTGACCACTGGACTTACCACTGTGGTGCCATCAAATGAGCACAGACTTTCATGGCCTGTGTTGGGTTAGTTAAAAGCTTATGTAGCAGAGTGGCTTCTCATCAGGCTTCATGCAGAGTCCTAAATGTATTCCAGGTTAACTCAAAAGTCCAAAGTCCAGAGTCTCATCTAAAGCAGATATTGATAGACTCTGACACAATTCACCATGAGGCAAATTCCACTGCAGCATAAACAGTATTCCAGGTTTTGGTTTCTCTCTGACTTTATCTGGATATTGTTTCCAGTAAGTTGTCTCAATTAACCTCGGATAATCTTTCTGGTAGCAAGATGAGGATAGTCTCTAAATTCTTAGTTTAGAAGAAAAAAAGGACTTTTTATATATACCCCCACAATTTCTGAGATTTATTCTGAATAGACAGGCTCTGAACATCCACCACGTAATGAGCATTTCAGCTTGAGTTGTGCCTTCCTCTGGAAGAATCCAGAGGCAAATTTCTGTGGAGACTCCATAAACTCACATTAAATCATATATGAAGGAAAATAGAAGGTAGCACACAAAAATATCAAGTACACTTAGACTCAGAAAAGTATACTAGATATTCTAAAATATCAGGTTATTTTCTTTGTAAGCAAGGACAATTGTGTAGGTGAACTCCTAAAATCTGTTTTAGTTTTTTTCATTGAACTAGTTATACAGGTCAAATTTACAGAAGAGTTTAATTCAAGATCTAACACCAGCCTGTTCAATTCATCAGATATAACACCTGCTGTCCTCAATGCCTTCTGGGATTCCAAAGGTATTATTTCTGGTTAAAAACAACAACATATCATTGTGGAAATTTGGGAAAGAAAAGCAAGCTTTACTCATTTTCTTTGAAAGTTCATAAAAATACTTTGGCATATTTCATTATCTATCAAATTTAATGAATATTATCTACAAATAAATGAGAATTTGTTGAAAGATTAAATAAGGGTAACTCGTAGGAAAGGGAGAAACAAAAACACTAAATTATTTTCACCTAAGAGTGACTATTAAATGCCTGAGAAAATTGGGAGAAGCTTATTATAAAGATGTGTTTTTGCTATTCTGAAGGGAAACTGGAGTGAGAATGATTACCCCTGGAGGATGCTCCATTGACCCTGACTCAGAACCAGACTACATCTCAAGGTATAGGAATCCAGAGGATATGCTGATAAACAATGGAGAAATGCTACTAGTCTTCTTCTTATGGTTTCCTTTTTATGTACTTTTAAAAAAAAAATCTTTGGAGAAACATTTGTAGTTCTGCTGTCTGTAAAAGTGATGTTTGGATGTATTCTGCAAAACTTGCAAAGCTAGTTACTCATAAAATATTCCTGAAGTTGGCAAGTTTCACAAGATGAAAGGTTCACACAGTTCTAACAAGCAACTAAAAAGGAGACTGGTGTGGCAGGCACCAGCGCAGCAGTTTACACTCGATGCTGCATCCTGGGCTTCAGTCAGAATTCTTCCCATGGACCCGGGACCACCAGACCCACCAAGCTTATCCTTCATTGGAATGTTTAAGCATGATTGCCCTTTCTGCAAAATAATTAAAAAATACAAACAAAACACAGCTCTTTCCATTCTTCATTTTTTAAAAAAGGAAGATTTAAATTTTCCTTGTGAAGAGAATTTCCACATTCATATTTAGCTCTTTTTGCTTCAGCTTGAAAAACAAGTCTCTAGTTTCTGCCAGCACTTGTAACCACGGAGAATGATTCCCAGTGCAGGTGTCACTGATTTGTTGGAATTGAACACTGCACAGATTGGTTTGGAGGCCTGAACCCACTGCACAGATTGGTTTGGAGGCCTGAACCCATCTCTCCTTCCTGTAATTTCATTTGCTTCTGCCAAATGCCAATAGAGAGCAATCATATTTGTTTTGACTGACAGCATAGATAACAAGGAAGATTGCTGTCAATGTACCACTGGTTTGGGGAAAACTATGTGTACAGAGTCATGTGTCTTTACACCACAGGAATGCACATTCTGAGAAATACTTTATTAGGCAATTTCCCCACTGTGTGAACCCTATAGTGTGCACCTACACAAACCTAGATGGTACAGACTATTACACACCTAGGTTGTATGCAATAGCCTCTTGCTTCTAGGCTACAAATAAACACAGCAGGTTACTGTACTGAATACTGTAGGCAACTGTCACACAATGACAAACATTTGTGTATTTAAACAAAGAAAAAGTACTACAAATGGTCCATAATTAACTGAAACATCATTATGAATACATGACTGTATGTAATATACATACATATAAAATTTTATGGTTGTATATATAAAAGTAGATAAGCATTATTGTCTACAAGTTTTAGTTATATATATATATGTATATGTATATATATATATAAAGACTCCCTATAAGCACATTTTAGCAAGCTAAATGATTCTGCTGTTAATAATTTGCTTTGTATTCATAATTTTCCAGACTACCTTAAAGTAGTGTCAATAAAAAGGAAGTAAATTTTCCAAAAAACTTCTATCAAATGGATAGGCATTATGATTTATGGCACAAGGTTTTAAAAATCCTTAAAAATAATTATTAGCCCATGCAGATAATATGTAAAAGCCTTATGAAGTGGACAGTGTCTTCATTTATAGTTCATAAAGAAGCTTTACTAATGTATCTTAACATAACCAGTCTTTGAGATTACAATTTTCTATTCTTTTTTAAAAAATATATGAATTGGGCCACCTTCCACGTTTCTTACTTCCCCTAATGGAACCAAACTAGATATTGTAGGTATTGTAGATAAGGGTTACGATGAATTTTGTGTAAAAGGTAAAATACAAATCAGTGATAGAATTCTCAAATAAAAGGATTTGTTCCTACATTATAAAGTGCCTGTATATGTTTTAACTTGAAATACAGTTTTAAATGTATATCTACTCTTTAGTTCCTTTATAATTTCTTGCTTTAACCTACTTTTTCAGATAACTACCTAAATCATGATCCCAATCAAGTAAGATAAAGGGGCTTCCAACAGAAGCATGATTTATTCAGCATAAAACATAGATGTTTTTATTACAGCGTAGTAATGGCTATTGTATTTTGATCTTAGAATACTTTATTTCGTATTTGAATATTTTAAATATGTATCTTCATTTTCTTTAACCCAGAAATGCTCTAACTGAAACACTAAATGTGTGGAAAATCCAAAGTGCTAATAATAAAAGGACAAAATAGACTGATCTTATTTATTTATTTATTTATTTATTTATTTATTTATTTATTTATTTATTATTTTTTGAGTTGGAGTCTCACTGGGTCGCCCAGACTGGAGTGCAGCGGCCGCTCCCGGCCACCGCAGCCTCGACCCGCTGGGCTCCGGCGATCCTTCCGCCTCAGCCTTCCGAGTAGCCGGAATTACAGGCGCGCGCTACCACGCCCAGCTGATTTTTTTTTTGTTTTATT
>NW_007247741.1:258818-370281 GCF_000164805.1 Carlito syrichta | reverse complement strand
AGGCGGGTCTCGAACCCTTGGGCTCAGGCAATCCACTCACCGCAGCCTCCCAAAGGTGCGGGATTGTAGGCTGAGTCACCGAGCCCGGCTAGACTGATCTTATATTTGTCAGGTTTTTAGAGATCTATTACAACTTCTACCTACCACTGCCTACTGCCTAAATTATAGTTAATTTCATTATATTAAATATATTTGATTTATATTAAATTAATTATATTAAATATAATTATAAGTACTACTCTCCTGAATTGGTCTTGAAAAAAAATCTACTATTAAAGACTAATGCTGCCGGGCTCGGTGGCTCAGCCTGTAATCCCGCGCCTTTGGGAGGCTGAGGTGAGTGGATTGCCTGAGCCCACGGGTTCGAGACCCTCCTGGGCAGCGAGACCTCATCTCTACAATAAATCAAAAATTCAGCTGGGTGTGGTGGCACATGCCTGTAATTCCAGCTACTCGGAAGGCTGAGGCGGAAGGATCGCGGGAGCCCGGCAGGTCGAGGCTGCGGTGGCCGGGAGCGGCCGCTGCACTCCAGTCTGGGTGACAGAGTGAGACTCCAACTCAAAAAATTAAAATAAAAATAAAAAAAATAAAGACTAATGCTATTGTTTTGCTAGCCTTTCTGTTATAAGTAAATAATTAAAGAATCAATGAATAAATACCTGTATGAAAAATTCTCATAATTTCAAACTATGGATTTTTATTAATATCCACTATGAGACACAAGTGTGAAAGTAAAAGAACAACTCCTGGCATTCAGGTGCCAGATCTGACACTCTAAGCGAGGTCTTTATGTCTCTTGTTGGACATAAACTATTTCATAGAGTTCTGAAATCAGAGAAGACCCATTTGTGAACATGATAGATAATGACAGAAACAAGAATACTCCCTAATCTTATTTGAGCATAAACAAAACATGAACACTGAACAAAGCACAACATACCAGATAGATCCCCCTTCCTGGCTAATATAAATGACTACTATTTCTTTATCGATCACATTAGCCTCACTCTATCATCTGTACGTATAAGATTTGGTGAGTTACCACATCATAAAATTGTTCTCACTTCCTAGCAGTAGACAGTCCAGGGCAAAGTTTTACTTCCTTAAACCCGTCCACAAATAGTTCAACCAAAAACGAAATTATACAACAGTTTCTTTCTTATACACTTTTGCTGAGATAATTCCACATTTCCCCACTGTAGGAGGTCTTTCTTGTCACAAATTGGAATACACTCAGGTGTGTTCCTGGTAGTCTTTGGCTTCAAGATATGGACACAGAAAACAGAAGACAAATGTTTGAAGAAGTGATTAGGGTAGGGAGAAAAATCACTCAAAGTTCTGGAATAACATAATACAGGAAGACAGAGGTAACAGGAAGCAAAGATCAAATTTTCTCTGCTCCTAGAGTTTTACATAGCTTCACATTAGTGAGTAATGTTAACTTATTGATGAAATTATCCAATTCAATAAAAGTATGGTGAATAGATGCAGGAAAGCTGTTTCTGTATGCTCAATTTAAATTACAATTAAGTTTCCAGCTGGAGATCTTTGAAATATAGTAGAACTCTCACAGGGATGGTATTTGCCTTGTTCTATTTTTGGGATTCCTTAGCAATATCACCTTATAGCAACAGCTGTTTGGAGCACTGAAATTGGTATGAATTTTTCTTTACTGCTTGGCAAGTTGAAAAGTCATAAAATATTTTCAGTTCATTTCGGGTTCAGGTATCCCTAGGAGCAATCGTCTTCATGCAATCAGAAGGGAAGGTACTAAGATTGCAAAATAGAGATTAAGAAACTTAATGCAAACTGCTGCTGGATGGAAACTCCAACTGGGACTTTATTGCCAAATAGCAGACATTAGAAGATCAGTAGCTAAATTAGCCAGAGTAAACATCCTGGGGTGCAAAACTAGTGCCAGCTCACTGAGCTGACAACCAGACAAGTGGGTTTGTAGTTGAGTCGAGGAAAGACCTAAGTAAATAAGGACAAAGTTGGTATCTATTCATATATTGATGAACACAATTTGAAACAAAATCTGTCAGAAAAATAAATTCAGTTATAAAGATATAAAATGGAATTTTAGAGGGTTTATGCTCTTTATTAAAAAATAAATAGCTATGTTTGGATTAATATTACATATCTAATTTAAATCCTAATATAAGAACCTCACAAAATGCATTAAGATAATTAAAACAATCTTAATTTAATAGCCAGACAATGAAAATGTAGGTATTCAGTAACATTATTTATTAAAATGAGCACATAAAATACATTATTTCCCCTTCTCTTTCACTTTCCTGTACTTTTTTCTTCTTCCTAAATTCCCTACTTAAAAAAATTATTGTAGAGTACGTACCAAAATTGCAAAAACCACAATTTTACATTTATTTGATTTTATGTTTACATAATTTTACTTTCTCCCAAAGTTAATTGACCTATATAACCAGCACTCAGATTGATAGCAGGACTTTAACTCCTGTCTAATAACTATTTTAATATCTATAATCAAATTACATTCTTTACAGAAATTGTATACTCTGCCAAAATTGTATCCTCTGAGATGGAAAATTATAATTGCTGTTATTGTTTATTTGTAGCAGTAGTAATAGGGAAATATGTATGTAACATTTCAGCTTCCTGGTTGGGTTTGAATAGAAAGCTTATAAAATAGCTGAAATTTTAAGCATCTGAATTTTAATTTTTTAAAAACTCTTTTGATTTGAGTTTCTTTTTTCCTAAAATTACAGGACATGATAATGAGTCGGACTTTAATCCACAAGCAATGGAAACTTACTAAAGACATTTCTGCATCGGAAGGCCATATGTATGCTTGAGTTTTGTAAAAACAGGAATTTCATAAATGTAGATGATTGATTATTAAGAATTAAATGAAGCCAGGCACGGTGGCTCAGCCTGTAATCCCGCGCCTTTGGTAGGCTGGGGTGAGTGGATTGCCTGAGCCCGCGGGTCCAAGACCCGCCTGGGCAGCGAGACCTCATCTCTACAATAAATCAAAAAATCAGCCGGGTGTGGTAGCACATGCCTGTAATTCCGACTACTTGGAAGGCTGAGGTGGAAGGATCGCCGGAGCCCAGCAGGTCGAGGCTGCAGGGGCCGGGAGCGGCCACTGCACTCCAGTCTGGGCGACAGAGTGAGACTCCAATTCAAAAAAAGAAAAGAATTAAATGAGCTTGGAGTACAGAAAACCAGCTTAGAAGTTAAGGAATTAATTCATTCTATAAATTATATGTTTTCAGGATATCTCAGTCAATTTGAAGGTAAAGTATTTAGCAATAAGTGAAAGAATAACCTTATCTAAATGACTGATTTAATGATGAGGTACTGTAAGAAAAAAGAGTTGTAGCTTCAAATTCTGGTTTGGTGGATGGACATATAAATCATGGTGAAAAATATAAGGAAGAGGTATGAGCTAAAATCTGGTATATTTGCAGCATTCCCAGTAAGGTTGAATTTATATCAAAATGCTGTTTATGGCCGGGCTCGGTGTTTCAGCATGCAATCCCAGCACTTTGGGAGACTGAGGTGAGTGGATTGCCTGAGCCCGCCGGTTGGAGACCAGTCCAGGCAACTTGGTGAGGCCTCATCTCTACAATAAAATAAAATAAAAATAAAATAAAACAAAATAAAGTAAAATAAAATAAAATAATAAATTAGTCGGGCATGGTAGCACACACCTGTAGTTCCAGCTTCTTGGAAGGCTGAGGCGGAAAGATCCCTGGAGCCCAGCAGGTCGACGCTGGGGTGGCCATGAGTGTGCCACTGCACTCCAGCCTGGGTGACAGAGTGAGACTCCAACACACACAAAAAATATTGTTTTTGAGATAGAGAGTAGTAATGACGTTATGGCTGAATTGTTTAATTGCTAGTCAAATATATACTGAAAAATACGAGAATACTATTTTTGTATTTGAGTGTTAAATAGGTATCTCCACCTTCATATTTCCAGCCTAAGATCCTGATGTTCTCCCTCAAACCGCCCCTCCTTCACGTACCCTCTCAGTTTTTCTTATGTAATCGGTGGGGGGGATGATTCACCACAACACCTCAAGGTTTCAGGGCAAAAACATTGGAATCATCCTTAACTTGACTCTTTCCCATATCCTGTATCTGTTCCATCAGTAAACAATTTTTGCTCAACCTTCACTATATATCTAGGATTCCACATTCTCACCCAATGGATTACTACCATCCTGCTTCATGTCACCATCCTAGCTGCTCTAGGTTATCGAAATAAACTTCTAACTTATCTTCCTGTTTCTACCCTTGATACATTTTTATGTAATTCTTAATATGGTGTCAAAGATGATTCTGTTAAAACATATCATCTGAAATCACTTCTCAGCTTGGAACCTTCTGATTTTTACTTCATGTAGAATCAAAGCCAGAATCCTTGCTGTGAATGAAAAGAACTACATTACATTAATCTCTGTTAATTTATCTATTGTTCTTCCACTACAGCCACAAAAGCATGACTGTTGCTCTTCTAACAAACTTAGAGTGCCCAGGCCTCAGGACCTGGAAATCGATATATTTTTTTCTGCCTGATATATTAAAAAACAAAAAACCAAAATCACATGTCTAGTTCTCTGAGTTATTTTAGGTCTTCATGTAAAGTCATCTGTTGAGTGAAGCCTTTTCTTTCATACACAAATACACACATATACACATACACACATATATTTGTAAGCAGGAATATTTGTCTTTAGCAAACAACTGCATCTGTATCATCTAAATGATGTTTAGTGTATATTTGGCTATGTGTAAATATTTAAAATTAAAGAAACAATAAATTATGGCAATTTTGTTAATTCTTTTGTATATACTTAGTGAATATTATGCACTATTTAAACATATTTGGAGCTTCCATAGTAAGCCTGAAGAATATGAAGTTTTCAATATTAATATCACTGGATTTTATATTAAAATAATCGGGACATACAAGTATGTACACATAGTGTACATATGGTAAGTTCCTAGTTATGGTATTGTACTAGAGTTATGTAAAATGTAATTATTGGGGAAAATTAGGTGAAAGGTATGTGTGGTGAATTTATACTTTTTTCAAAATGAAAAAAAGTAACTATGCTAAGTAGTTTTAACTTTTACATGACAGATGATTCATAATTAGTTTGTATTTATTTTTAGAAAATGCCATTTTTTTCTGTTTTGTTTAATTTCTAGTTAAAAGAATCCTAAAACAATTTTATTGCAAAGTAAAACTCATGCTACATTCTTTCATTCTCCCCCTTTTTTTCTTTAATACAACTAACATGGCAGTGACATTGAAAAATTTCTTACAACAAAAATCTCTTATCAGAAAAATGTGTCTGAGCCCTACACATTGGCATGCTTCTCATAAAACATTCACTTTTTTCTCAAAGTTTCTTTACCTTTGAACATTTTAAATGTTTTGATTCCTAATGAGTCATCTTTTGCAATGTAACTATTTCATTTTCCCCATTGTTTAAAACTATGTTTTATATCATAATATAATTATTACCTTATCTGTCTCTGGATACATAACACTGAATATTTCTAGATAACTTTTATTTCCTTCACTATAATTGCTTATATTCTTTTTCCTTTACTGTCTCTATCTTCTTCCATATGTTCACATTCTTTCTTCTTTTTCTTTCACTGTTTCTAGCCATTATCAGCCAAAGAAATGACAATTTTATTCTCTTATTAAATAATTTATCTTTTTGCTTCTCATAGAAAGAAGGGAATGCTTATTTCGTCTACATCAAAACAAACACCACTTTCATAACTTTGATAATATTTAGGATAATATTTAGAAATATTTTTCTTTTATATTGGAGTAAATTTCATTGCAGATCATCTTTATCAAAATTACATGAGCTATAATGACATTTGCTTGTCATGTCTCTCCAGCAACCTAGCTCAGTTCTACAATCTTTCTTTGTATTCCCTGATCTTGATATTATTTTGAGGAATAAGGTCACTTATTTTGTAGAATGCTGCTCAATCTGGATTTATCTGATATTTTTCATGATTAGATTCACTTTAAACATTCCTGGTGAAAAAGCTCAGGAAGCAATTTTTTTTTGTTTTGTTTTCAGTAAATAAAATCAAGAGAAATATGAAACTGGTTAGTCTCAATACTAGCAATGCTAAAGTTGGTCACATTCTTACGGTGGAATCTATGAGATTACCCCAATAAAAAGTTTCTACTTTTTTACTTTGAGATTTATTTAAAAAAAATAAAGAAGTACTTCAAAATTATGTAAATATTCTGATACTCACGCATTACTATCTGCAGCCTTTGTTTACTTTCTAAGTTCATCTTTATCTATCTACATAAAGGTATCTATATAGATATAGTGTTAGCTTACAAAAGTAATGAAGAGCTCTCATTTTTTCTTTAACTTTTTATTTTTCTGTTTACATCAACTTGGATTCATGGACTATTATTTTATCCAATGAATCTAAAGCAATTGCTCTATGTATTTTGGTATGGAAACTGTGCATTTGAGGTTATCGATCTGTTAATAATGATGTGTTTATGTTCACTATGTCTTGGGAAGAGTTCAGAATATTTTTTATTTCATAAGTGTAATTGAAATGAAATATGAAATATCTAATCTGAAAAACCTATAATAACCTGTAATAGCTAGCTTGACATAAGTAACTCCATTTTGTAGCAGATCTTCCATGTTAACCTAGGAAAAATCCCCTTATGTAACCTTCCTGTAATCATTCCACACACCCACATTCCTGTACCTTTTGGTGGTTGGTAACTTCCTAGTTGCATAAATTCTGTAATCATCCATACCCCTTACTAATCATATGGTTTGCCAAGAAATATCAATCAAACTGTACAGCTTATGTAATGTTTACCTTTAAACACCCACTACTCACTCTTTGGGACTGAGAGTTATTTGGGACACTAGTCCACTCTCAATCATCGGAGTCAATAAAGGACTAATAATCTGACCTTCTCTGCTTTTTGGTGCCATTTCTCGCAATCCAGCTATTACATTTGGAGGCTCCAGTGAGATTTGTTGCCAACCTTGGGAGGCAACCTCACTCTAGCTCTCTCCAGTTCGGTGAAGGAGTTATAGGGGAGGTGTCCCCTGAGTCATTCCAGGGTCCCATAGCCTCTCATCTGGCTCAGAGGGAGAAGGAGAGACTGCTGATTTCCTCCTGTCTCAAAAATTCCTGAATCCATCTGCATTCTCCTAGGAGGTAAGAATCTGTTTAATCTGTATGTGACCACAACTCTTTTAAGGAGGATGGAGCCTGATGAGGCCACTCCTTAGACTCTGTTTGTTGACCCAAGATGTTGGTAGAACAGTGTTTCAGTTTAGTAACTGGTTTCTGTTTGCAGTATCTCAATTTAGTATTTGGTTTCTGTTTGGGTAACAGCTTTGACTTCTGATTGCTTATAACTTTGGCCCATTTCTATTCTTTGCATCCTTGGTGTGCTCTTTGCTATAGGGCTTGCTTCTGCTATACCTCGAGATTGACATTTAGGCTATAAATTTTCATTAGCCTTTGCTTATCTCTTTGTAATTGGAGGTCTGCTTCTCACCAGGTGCCTCCTGTGATTTACTGGTTTTTAACAATATGGAGTCTAAGGCTCCCAAGCCTACAAATCTTCTGGACTGTATGTTAAGAAACTTCTCTGTCAGGTTTGCAGAGAATTAAGGAGTACATCTCTCAAAGGGGAAGCTTCAGATCCTCTGCAAAATCAATTGTTAATGTTAAGTGATCCTCAGCAGGGCCTCTGAATGTTCATGTTACTTGGGTTAATTTTTTTTTGTTTGTTCTGTTTATTGCCATAATTCTGTTTTCTGGTTTCAGAGCTCTAATTTGATTTTTTTTTTTAGTTTTCTCTAAGTTTGTTTTTGTCTTTCTTTCTTCCTTTTCCATTGGTATTGCTTATACAGTTCAGTCATTTCTAACTAAAAATATAAACATCATTTAAACCTACACAATTATTATTACACTGCTTATTGGGACAAAGTTTAGCCATGCAAGCTGGTTCCAATTTTGTCAGAAATATAATTTAAATTTGTACATTTAAAAAATAATAATAATAAATTTATTACTGTTTCATGACTAAAACTTAAAGGTAAAGGTTTTTAAATCTAGATTTGTTTAATTATGCTTGCATGTATACATGTTATATGTTATATGTTTTGTCCAGCATGCTACCAAATTGGCTTTCAAGTAAATAAATATTCATAAAATGCATATTATTTTAATAATTAATAATAATATAAAAACTATATCTTTAAAACTGTCCACATACATTTAGTCAAATGTTATAAAATTACAAGCCTAGCCAAGACCAGGATAATCTCTATTTATATAAGTGCTTTGTTATATGTATAACTAATTTGAAATTGTTGGTTCCAAACCACTAAACCTTCTGAATTATCAGTAAAATGCTAAAAACTGATTGGTCAGGAAATGGTTTTCATAAGTAATTAAGCAAGCTGCTATACATTAAAAAAAATGAATAAAACAATGCTTATGGATAAACTTTTCATGTAATTTTAAAAATCTCAAAATTATTTTAAAGGTCCATTAAGTGTCTGAGTTACTTTCAATTTTTAAAAAAGGAGTTATAATATGAAAAAAATATAAGGACAACAGAGTCCAAGCATATCATCATCAATGGCATATAAAAATCAAGATAAGAATCACAAAGGGGAATTTATAAAGGAAAAAATCTTGGTAAATAATCAAATAAGTTATAATTTTTTTCTCCTGTTCTAACTGCTGTTATGACTTAAAAAACAGTGCAAATTTGCTAACAGACATTTGTAATTGCTAACAGTTAACTGTAATTTTAACTTGTTTTTCCACCTAAACTTGCAAGTGCTTTAATACATTTTATTTACAACTTTACCACATGTCAAGACATTAATGTTAAATAACACCACCATTTGGGGATATATAAAGGCAGAAATCATGTTATATCAGACTTGATAAGTTGTATTTTATAAACAAAAGAATAAATCACCTGTTGTGCCTAATTAACACCCTCTTATAAAACAGGTAAAACTTTAAATGCTAAACACCTTCCATAACATGATAAGGTTTAAAAACTAGCCTACACCTAGTACCTCTGCCAGATAAATAAGGTACTGGGTACTCTATATGAGCACAGTAAAAGTGAGAACTGATCACTCTCACCAAGTTGCAGCACTGTAGTTCTAGTTATAAGGTGTGGACAATTTGTGCCTTGCAACTGAAACTAAAATTTAGTAATTTTTAAAGGTTCTTAACAACTTTGCCTGTTCATAATTATAAATTAGTAGGGACAGATCATTACACATCCATGTGGTCTGTTCACTCTAAAGGGCTTTGCATCAGACTGTCACAAGCAAAGAAATGGTTAAAAAGTTTCATATGTATAACCTAAAAAAAAAAAGAGCTTTTAAGTTTTTTTAACCAAAACAAAACAGTGTCAGGATGGAAGGCAGCAGAACCAGAAGGTCAAAGAGGCACCCCAATTGGCAGTTGCAATTAGCAACCGAAACTCCAAGTGCCCATCAAAGACCTGGTAAAAACAAACCTAAGGAGACGGTGTCCATTGCTCCTGGGTACAGCCTGTGGGGACACTAGAAATATAGTTGTCCCAAAGAGGCCTAACCTCCTGGACCATGTCCACTATACAGGTCAATAAACCATTGGGAAGCAGGTGCACTCTCTTCTGAAGAGAGGAGAGAACACTTGGCTCACAAATAATGGCCACCTATAAAGACTTGCAAACCTGCTAAACCTCCTGGCACTGACTCACCATCACCCCAACAAACCCCCAGGTAAACCAGGGTGCTGGAACCCAAATTAATTTTTAATTTAACACAAGTGCCAGTCTTTTAGTCTTGGCCATCCATGTTGAAAGCACATAACTTTATTTTTTTTAAAAAAAATTACCCTCCACACATCAGAGGGGAAAAAATAGCTTTGGGGTTGCTAGGACAAAAGTATGGTCCAGCCCGAGGACAAAAGTACAATCCAGATTTAAAGGCAGTAACATACTCATCTAAGCAATTAGACAATTCAACAAAAGCATAGCCATTTTGCCTTTGGACCCTAGCAGCAACTGCCATACTAACTTTAAAAAAATGAATTAAATTACTTATAAACAGCATATTAATATGTGTATATGATACATTTTTGTTCTACAATAAAATAACTGTTTTTTTTAAATAAAGGGACAGTATTTCCTTATTAAAGTACTGCTATAAATAATTTACAAAAAATATTTCAACTTACATTGATAAATTAAAGGTTTTAGACGAAATTGCTTTTACTTTTCCAGCATTGTTTCTGGGACAATGGCCTTTTTTTTATCATTGTTTGCCTCATAATTTTTGTCTGTATTCTCGCTTGGTATTTTATTAAGTTCAAATAATATTCGGTTAAAGTCCCACTGTTTCCTATACGTGACCTTGGAAATGAATATGTGGGGGATATCTCTACAACCCACCTCAGCAGGAAGAGGTTACAGAAGATTGATCTTTGCTCTGGTTCCCAAAAAATCATAATCATAAAAATATTTCCAAGAGTAAAAATGGGAAATAAAAGGACAGACCAAAAGCAAGAAGCCATTTTTCATTTTACTCCTATATCCTACCACAATAATAAAAGTAAAGGTTGTGTCCTAGAAAAACACATACTCTAGGTAAAAATAACTTTACCAATTTTGTCTTAAAAAAACCCCCCAAATTCTCAAGTATAACCCATATTAACCCATTACGGTGTACCCCTCCCTTAAAAAAATTACCAATCAGTCTCTGTTAAAGTATTTCCAGTCTCTGCAACAGGTTCAGGAAACTGTACACTCCAGTGTCCATGCTGTCTTGCCCATTCCATCCTCCTCGCCTTGTCATCCATGCCAGCCTGTAGACCTGTTTTTTGTCAAAAATTTCCAGAAAGAAGGACTAACTCCTACCTGAAAGGGACCATTTCTCATCATCCTCACCACTCCAACTGCAATCAAGGTCAATGGAATACCAGCCTGAATTCACCAACCTGAGTCAAAAGGACCAGGGAAACTAACCTAACTCCACCAGTTTGTGTCATTGACTGTGCTGTGGTGGCAAGGGATCTCAAATATCCACTCCCTCATTCAAAGAGGGAAAACAGCTACCATTCAGCCAACTGGATTGCAACCAAGGATTCCGAAAGCCCTCTCAAAGTCACCTTTCAATGTACATCTAAACCATGAGAATCAAACAGACTGGTAGCTAATTTCATTTTAAATGAATTGCACTCATCCTTTACCTCTTGTTTTTGTAATCCCATTTGTTTTAGGTTTTGGTATAGGACTGCTTACTGTAACTCTTGCAGATTGGAAATGTAGCAAAAATTCCCTGTTAATAATGCTATGTTCACAATAAGTTTAACTTGATTTATTTTACTTGGAAAGTCTAAAGACACTCTGTGCTCTTTCTCCCTAATATCTTTCACAACAGGAGAGGTCCTAACTATCCAAAATTGGACCCACAGTTCACCTCCAGTCCAGTTTAAGGTAAACCTTTCTGATCTGCTACAAATAAGAAAAAAATCTATCTGGAAAATTGTACAGTAAACAAAATCCTTACTATACTGAATCATGTACACACTGGGTAACCCCCAATCATGTAAGGAATGTAGACTTTTATCTCTGCCCCAGTAATCCCATTGACCACAGTTGCAATTGGAAAAACAACTTCTTTTGCCCTGACTGGATATGCGTCACCATTGCAAATTATAGTGGGAGGCCTAATAACACATTTACCTACAAAGCCACGGCCAAACCAACAGGGCTGTTGGCAGAACTGAAAAATCCTTTGTTTGGTTACCAGATTCTGCCTTGTACCAGTCAAGCCACTACCCCAGGTTCACCTCAACAGCTCCTGAGTTCATCTCAATCACTTCCAAAACTGGCCTGTCAACCCCCAAGTCTTTTTCCTATGTTAACTAATATGCACCATCTGCTTAATGTTACTATGCCTCAGTTGGCCTCAGATTGCTGGCTTTGCTTAAAGTCAAAACCCCCTTACTATGCGGGCCTAGGAGTTGAAACTCCTATCATATGAAGGACTAACTGCACTCTAGAAATGGTTCACATTACTCTAGGTAATGTAACTAGTAAAGCCTCCTGCCTTGTAACTCCAGGTTTCAATCTAACAACTTCTCTGTTCTCTAATATTTGTGACTTATCCCTCACCCTAACCAAGGTCGAATCCATGGCCTACATGGCCCCTGCCAACACATGGTTAGCAAGTTCTACAGGCCTTACAAAATTTGCTACTAGCAAAAGGTTAATTAATCAGCCTACCTTTTATATTACTGTTCATGTACTGCCTCAATTTTATGCTTATAGTGGTCCTGAAGAAAGTCTTCTGCTCAACCCCCTTGGTCTTCCAACTCCGCATTCAAAATGCACTGTTCCAATGGTAGTACCTGCCTTAGGAACAGCTGCAACTTACACTGCCATATTGGTCCATGGAGAACTGGGTTTACCTAACCTCGCCTAGGAAACTAATGGCAACCTGGGAATCTGCAGTTTGCCATGGACCACCTTCACAGCCAGGTGAAATCCTTGGCTGAAGTTGTCCTTCAAAATTGTAAAGGCCTAAACTTACTTTTTCTATCCCAAGGTGGACTCTATGTAGCCCTTAGAGAAGCTTGTTACTTTTATGCTAACAAATCCAGGGTATCTAAAAATACTCTTGAAAAAATCCAAGAAAATTTAGATAAATGACCAAAAAAAGAGAAAACATCATAAATCCTGGTTCCAATCCTTATTCAGTTGAAACCCATGGTTAACAACTCTGGTTACTGGTCTACTTAAACCCCTCGTACTTCTCCTTCTTGGTTTGCTCATAGGGCCCTGCATAATACATTAAATTCTTTGTCTTGTCAAACAATGAATCAGTTCTGTAAAACTTATTAATATAAAACCCCAGTATAATAATATACTTCATATTCTTCTGACTAATGAGTCAAAGCACTGACTCATGATCTAGTAGAAGGGAGGAATGAAATGAATGAAATATAAAATATCTAATCTGAAAAACCTATAATAATCTGTAATAGCTAGCTTGACATAAGCAACTCCATTTTGTAATAGATCTTCCATATTAACCTAGGAATAATCCCCTTATATAACCTTCCTGTAATCACCCTCACACCCACGTTCCTGTACCTTTTGGTGGTTGAAAACTCACTAGTTGCATAAATTCTGTAACCATCTATACCCCTTATTAATCATATGGTTTGCCAAGAAATATCAATCAAACTGTACAGTTTATGTAATATTTACCTTTAAAAACCCACTACTCACTCTGTTCAGGGCCGAGAGTTATTTGGGACACCAGTCCACTCTCAGTCACCGGTGTCAATAAAGGACTCACAATCTGACTTTCTCTGTGTGTTGACATCATTTTTTGCAATCCAGCTATAACATAATAAGTTACATATAATATATAACCTTCGGAAAATATGAGTAGACACTTATTTTCACAGTGAAACAAAAGTATCAAAACTAAATATTATTAATAAAGACTGTATGGCATCATAGTGAACTAATTGAATTTCACCATTGAATGAGTAAGATAACATTTCGGTTTTCTAAGATTTGGGGTTTAAATTTCTTAATAAAGCATTATAAACCTCTGCTTGGCTCTTCTTTCATTCTAAATAATATAAAATTTTAAGGTTATAAACCGGGCTCGGTGGCTCAGCCTACAATCCCGTGCCTTTGGGAGGCTGAGGTGAGTGAATTGCCTGAGCCTGCAGGTTCGAGATCCACCTAGGCAGTGAGACCTCATCTCTACAATAAATCAAAAAATCAGCCGGGTGTGGTAGCGCATGCCTGTAATTCCAGCTACTCAGAAGGCTGAGGCGGAAGGATCGGAAGCCCAGCAGGTCGAGGCTGCGGTGGCCAGGAGCGGCCACTGCACTCCAGTCTGGGTGACAGAGTGAGACTCCAACTCAAAAAAAAAGAAAAATTTTAAGGTTATAAAATGTGCGTCACATTTATATTGTATGATGTTCAGGCTAGTTGTAAAATCTCGAGTTTTAATATGATTATGAGGTTCTCTTAGAATTTAGAAAAATTACATTAATCTTGGTTTATACATCAACTGAAAGTGAAAAAGAGCTAAAAAGTATTCAGAAAATCTTGTTAACACATTTTAAAGACTATTTAAAATAACTATTGAAACTAAGTAAAATTATTTTTATATTTATGGATGTTTGCTTCAAGTTATATTTAGATTTACATGTTTAATCAGCTGTGCCATAATCATACCATTCTGGGGATTTTAAAATTTAAATTAGAATATAAAAACTTGCAAAATATTGAATATTTGCTGACTAAAAATTGTCTGAAATGTGGTTCAGGTAACAATGTGATGCAAATCTGAGAATTTTAGATTAAAAATTTGCTCTGAGAAATTCTCTTCTCAAAGAAGATTTTGTAGTAGAAAAAGTAATTTAAAAAAGGCAAAATATACAGGGACATATGTCAGAGTACCTGAAACTAACTGTGGGACCTGGTAAATTAGGTAACTCCTTAGTTCAAAGTCAGAACCTGAGAGTTTCATTTTGTTCCCTGGCCTATCTTTCAACGATGAGACAGGATACTGACTGAAAACACTGCAACCAGATGACTGTAAAAGTTATGTTGCCAGGGAAACCTCTTCTAGATGTTGTGTGGTCCTCATGTAGTTTTCCCTTTTTTTGTTAGAGCAGCAGTCCCTTGATGGTACAAGAAAAAGATCAAAAGGAACATGCATTTATAAAATGGGAATATATTTCATAAAAAATATCAGTATCCTAAATCAATCTATTATTATGTTATAGTCTCTAACAATATGTAAAATTACTTATTAAAAGGAAAAATTAGATCCTTCATCTTTGTGTATGTGATTTAATTTTCCTGTTGCCTTCAATGCTTCCATTAAATGTGTCATGTCTTAGATATATGTAGTCTAAATTGGTAGAGAACTATTATGATTCCTACCTTTTCTGTGTTTAGTAGCCTACTGTGCCAATGCATTATCTATAATAATTCCTCCACATTACTTTTAATTTATTCCTGGAAAAAAAAGAACACCTACATAGTTTGTCTAAAAGCATTTTTCCCTGGGATTAAAAGAGCTGCCATTTTTACATGCTGATCTAAAGTGAAAAGGAATAAAAATGAGAGCTATTTTCATTTCCCAAACATGGGCTTTGAAGTTTTCAAAGTGAACCTTGATAGAGAATAAGGCCAGATAAAAATGTTACTACTGCTCTGGCCTCAGGGAGAAAAAAATCAAAACAGAAATTTCCCCTGGTGATTCCCTTTCCAGAAAACTGATCATTAAACCATCATGCTGTTTGACATTCTGTACAGAAGTATAGCATTACTTCGATTGGAGCTTAATTTGAGGAAATACCTTTATTCTATTTTTAAAATGCATATAGTAATTTTTAAAAAGTAAACAAAAATATTCTTCCCATCATGATGAATGCCCTCAAGACACCTGAAAAGGTTTCTTCCCCTTAGATCTCAATGGATTAATCCTGGATTTGATAACACCAGGAAGCTATACACTTGGATCGCAATGTCTAGACCTCAATAGAATTGTTTTTACTGAATTGCACTTGGGCATTTTGCCACCAGTTTATCTTCTGAACATTAAAAGAAACAATGATAAGAATGCTGAGAGTTTTCTTTTTCTGTCAATGTTATTGAGGATATCAGTCAATGTATAGGATAGCTTCCTATTTCGAGTATTCCCAAGGAGAAGTTACTATCAATCCTCAGAATCAGCAAAAAACATTTCTCTTTTAACCTTCCTCCTTGCTTCCCTGACATTTTAGGCTTCATGCCGACAAATTCTATCCTGTTTATTTTAACCATAGGGAAGTGTGAGAACATATTTTTGTACATCTTTGTGCCTACTCAAAACTTTATGGTAGGTATTTCTGTCAGCTGATCTTAACCTTGACTTTGTTATCTTATTTCTCATAATTTACTTTTTTCTATTGCTCAACTGCTTCTTTTTTTCTTTTATATGTTGTCATTTTGAACATAAAACACATCAATCAGGTGGGTGTTTAAAAGGATGTTTTGGCTTTTTATATGCAACTGAAATGTAAACATTTTCTTTATAATTTGTGGTTGATACAATACTAGTTAGATTAAATGTATGTTCCTCTTATAGATGGGGACATGCAGTAGCAATGGGAAGCTATTTAATTCCTGACTATTTCTTCCTTTGCTTTGTCTTCTTTTTTAATCTTCTTACTCTTTAGTGACTTTATCTTTGTGACTTCCTGTTCTTCTCAAGCTATGCCTTTCAACGTCTCTACAAGTACTTCTACATTTCTTGTTTGTAGTTTAAACTTGAGGTTTCAAAAATAAGCTGCCAAACATTTAATTAAGGTATCCAAACTAATTGGATATGGTGATTGTGAGACCCTGAAAGGCACTTAATCTAGATTTCTAGGGGCATAAGTAGTACACTATTGACATTAACAAGGAACCACTTCTGGGAAACATTTCTATCAACTGCTATTTCAACACATTTTTCATGCATAAGGGCAAGTCTCATAGAAATCTTCAAATAACAGTTTAATTAGTTGCAGATAAAAAATAATAACAAGTAAAGAAAACTGAGGCATTGAGAAAAGGCTGACATTTATTGATTTTTTCTATATGACAGTCACTAGATTTTCACCTTTGGCTTAAAAACAAACAAGCAGAAAAAAGTTCTTCTTAACCTTTAAAGGGCAACAAAATACCAACTACAATGTGCCTTCTTTCAATAAACATAAATTATCTATTAGAGACTAGTAAGATAGGTGACTATAAAGTGGCACTTTAAGAAAAGATTTCAAGCTGAGAGTAGAAAAATGTGCTTATTTATTCTTTCGCTTTATTGTGAGAATGATAGAACCTAAAACTTTGCCCTTTCAGACTCCTGGCAGGCTCAAAGCTTTGTTTCATGTCATATGCAATTGTGTTATCTCAGATAATTAGGATTCTTTTGTTATCATGTATTACATCTTCCTTTTAATTATGGTTTCTGTTATTTTCACATTTTCCTTGGGCCTCTATTAATCATTGAGACTTAGGAGAGATAAAACTAATTTCAAAATTTACATTCTATTTGTTGTTTATTATTTTT
Source organism: Carlito syrichta (assembly GCF_000164805.1). Lineage (NCBI taxonomy): Eukaryota > Metazoa > Chordata > Mammalia > Primates > Tarsiidae > Carlito > Carlito syrichta. Next base: position 353,110 of record NW_007247741.1, on the reverse strand, counting down.
TAAGATTTATATTAAAAAGAACAATATGAGGAGACAGCAAAGGTTCTGGGTAAAAATAACTGTTAGTACATTGAAAGGAGAAATTTTGTTTGCCAATTCAGTTCTTTACTTATTTTTTTTTTTAGTATGATAGACTCCAAATCTATTCAAGTGGCTCCAAAGTTCATAATTTTGTCCATTTTTATGACTGTATAATATTATACCATGTATATGTACCACATTTATTTATTCAGTCTACTTTCAATGGGCAGTATGGTTGGTTTTGTGTTTTTGTTATTGTGAACAGTGCTGCAATAAACATGCATGTGTAGGTATCTTTTTTGTAGAATAATTTGAGTTCCTCCAGGTATATTCCCAGAAGGGAGATTGCTGGGTTGTAAGGAAGGTTAATTTCTAGTTCTTTTAGGTATTGTCACACTGTTTTCCACAGAGGTTGAATTAGTTTGCACTCCCAACAACAGTATAGAATCTTTCCTATTCTCTGCATCCTTGCCAACATCTTTTTTTTTTTAATTAAAAAAAATCGTTGGAGTCTCACTCTCACTCAGGATGGAGTGCAGTGGCTTGCTCAGTCACTGCAGCCATGACTTCTTGGGCTCAGGCGATCCTTCCACCTTAGCCTTCCAAGTAGCTAGAACTATAGGCATGCACCATTATACCCAGTTAATTTTTTTTTCTTGATTCATTGTATAGATGAAGTCTCACCAAGTTGTACAGGCTGGTCTCAAACTCATGGACCATCTATACTGGAGTTACATGGTAAATCAATATGGTTATGAATTGCATTTCTCTGATGATTAGTGAGGCTGAGCATTTTTTCATGTCTTTGTATATGCATATATTATATATTCTCATAGATATGTGTATATTCTCATCTATATTCTTTTGAGAAATGTCTGTTCATGTCTTTTGCCCATTTTTTAATGGGCCTTTTTTTTTCTTTCTGTGTGTTTGAGTTCTTGTTGATCATAGATGTTAGGCCTTTGTCAGATATACAGGTGGCAAATACTTTTCCCATCCTGTGTGCTAACTCCCCAATCTCTTGACGATTTTTTGGCTTTGCAGCTTTTCAGTTTGATGAGATCTCACTTGTCTATCTTCTCTCTTAAGCATGGGCATCTGGAGTTTCATCAGGAATTGGTTACCTGTTCCAATTTCCATAAGGATGTCTCCTACGTTTTTCAAGATTTTATAATTTGAGGTTTTATGTTTAGGTCTTTTATCCATTTCAAGTTGATTTTTGTGTATGGCAGTAGATAAGGGTCCTCTTTCAATCCTCTGCATGTGGACAGCCAGTTTTGCTAACACTATTTATTTATTAGATTTTCCTCTCCCTGGTGGTTGTTGCTGAAGGTTTTGTCAAATATAAGTTGGTTGAGAGACTGAGGTTTTGCTTCTGGAATCTCTATCCTGTTCCTTTGGTCCATGTGCCCGTTTTTGTACCAATACCAGGTTGTTTTGATTATTGTAGACTTATAAAAAAAAGTTTAAAGTATGGGAGGGTGACACCTCCCACTTTGTTTCTTTTGTTGAAGATCGCTTTGTCTATTCATGGTCTTTTTTGCTTTCTTATGAATTTCTGTTTTGTTTCCAGGTCTGAGAAGAATGATGGTGATAAATTAATGAGTATTGTGTTGAATCTGTAGATTGTCTTTGGTAGGATGAACATCATAACAAAGTTGATTCTTCCAACCCATGAGCATGAAATATTTTTCTATATGTTTGTTTCTTCTTTGATTTCATTGAGCAGTGTTTTATAGTTTTCATTTCTTTCACTTCTCTTAAAGAGAAAGATCCAAGTTATTTCATTTTGGGGGGTGTGGCTATGAACTGTGAATGGAACTGTATTTTTTATTTGGTTCTCTTTCTGTTTGTTGTTGGTGTATAAAGATGCAACTGTCTTTTGAACATTGATTTTATACCCTGAGACTTTTCCAAAGTGCTTTATCAATAAAAGGAGGTTTTTGACAGACTCTCTTGGGTTTTCTAGGTATAGGATCATATCTTCTGCAAAGAGTGATAACTTAACTTCCTCTTTTCTTATTGTGATATACCTGATATCCTTCTAATGTCTGATTGCTCTATTTAGGACTTCCAACACTATGTTGGATGGGAGAGGTGAGAGTGGGCAGACTTTTCTTGTTCCAGTCTTCAGTGAAAATGCTTCCAATTTCTGTCCATTTAGTAATATGTTGGCTGTGGGTTTATTGTAGATGGCTTTTACTATTTTGCAGTATGTTCACTCTATACCTAGGTGTTTAAGGGTTTTTATCATGAATGGGTGATGGATTTTGTCAAAAGTCTTTTCTGTATCTAATGATATAATCATGTGGTTCTTGTTTTTATATCTGTTGATGTATTTTGTAGTTATCTTTCTTTGTTGGGTCTTTGCCTAGTCTGGGTAACAGTGTGACATTAACTTCATAAAATAATCTTTCTTGAGTGGCTGGAATACTTTTAATAGGATTGGTATCAGCTACCCTAAAAAATCATCTTGTCTAGGCATTTTTTCGGTAGGTAGTTTTCTTATAACAAAGACAATTTTCCATGTTATTGGCCTATTTAGGGTCTCTATTTCTTCTTGTTTCAACCTTGGGAGGTTATGTGATGTCAGAAAGTCCTCCATTTATTGAGTTTTTCAATTTTTTTTTCTTTTCCATATGGGTGTGCATAGTAATCTCTGATGATCTTTCGTATTTCTTTGGGATTGGTTGTGACTTGATCTTTTGCATTTCTGATTGTATTTATTTGGGCTTTTTTTTTTTTTTTCTTTTTCTTGGTCAATCTGGCTAAGGGGTCTGCTAATCTTGTTTATCTTTTCAAAGAGCCAGATTTTTGTTTCATTTATTATTTTTTTTCTATACTGTTTCTGTCTTCTATGTCTCATATTTGGGCTTTTACTTTGGTGATCTGAATTCTTCTACTGAAGTTGGAGTTTTGGTGGCATTGCCTTTCCAGCTGCTTTAGGTGATTTGTTTTGCTGTTGACTTGTGATCTTTCTATTTTGTTGATGTGTGTTCACAGAGATATGAATTTCCCTCTTAGTATTTATTTCATGGCATCACAGCATTTTTGGTAAGCTTTTTATTTGCTTATATTTGTTTCCAAAAATCTTTTATTTTCTGTTTTAACATCTGAGTTGACCCAGGAATTGTTCAGCATTGTGCTGTTTAGTGTCCCTGTCTTGGTGTGTTCTGGGGGGATTTTGTTGGTTGCAATACTTATTTTTATTCCACTGTGTTCTGAGTTTGCAAATGGTAGTATTTTGATCTTATGGAATTGATTTATGCTTGATTCCTGGAGTCTATGTGGCTATGAGTAAAATGTATATTCCTGGTTGTTGGATGTAGTGTTCTGTAGGTATCTATTAAGTTTATTTGGTCAAAGTCAAGTTAAAGTTCCAGATCTTCTTACTGATCTTTGGCCTTGGTGATCTATACAGGATTGTTAGTGGGGTATTTAAGTCCCCAGTTATGATAGTGTTAGGGTAAATAGTTTTTTTTTTCTTTTTTTTTTTTAAGATTACTTAGTAGTTGCTTTATAAATCCAGGTGTTCCTCTGTTGTGTGCCCATACATTTAGAATGAATATTTCTTGTTGATAGGTTGAAACTTTTATCATTATGTAATGTCCTTCAATATCTTTATTAATTTTTGATACCTTAAAGGTTGTTTTATCTGATATTAAATCATCACTCCTGTCTTCTTTTGTTTTACATTAGCCTGAAAGTTTGTTTTCCTTCCTTTAACTATGTCTTTTCAGTGGTGCAATGATGTTCAGGCAGGTTATTGAAATGTGAGAGTTTTTCCCTGTCATCATGAGGCTCTTTTAAGACTGTTTTGTTTTCTTTTAACTTTTGGGTTGATATATGTGTGTATTTTCAATTTTGCAGTTGCAAGTTGTATTTCTTATTTCTATGTTTTCCTGCATTCGTGGGAAGTGCATGGGTTTTTATGCATTTAATATTTAATACATTCTTGAGTATCTCTGTAATGCTGTTCTGGAAACAACATAATCTTTTAGGGATGTCTGGGAAGGATTTTAATTCTTCATCACTGATGAAGCTGAGCTTGAATAGGCAGGAAATTTTTCATTGAAATTTTTATCTTTAAGGATTTTGAAAATTTGACTCCAGTCCCTTCTAGCTTGTAATGTTTCTGCTGTTAAGTCTGCTGTTATTATAATTGGTCTTCCCTGGTAAGTAGCCTGATCTTTCTCTCTCTGCTTTTAGGATTTATTTCTTTTGTAGCTACTTTGTGTAGTCAAATTACTATGTGTCTAGGGGTTGGTCTTCTTATTTGATGTTGTGCAGGGATTCTCTGAATCTCTTTTGCTTGGACGGTTGCATCTCTAGTGAGATGGGGAAAGTGTTCTTTGATAACCTCCTGGAATACTTATTACAGGTGTTCTCCATTTCCCTTTATTCTTTTTGCCCATCAGGCATACGTTTGTTCTTTTAATATGTGCGTTTTTTCAATTTTTAAAATATAGTTGCACATCACTTGGAGGCTTTGTTCTTTCTTTCTGAGTTTTCTTTCTATATTTTTAACAGATCATGTTAAATCCATGTTTTGGTTTTCAAGCCCTGAGATTCTTTCTTCTGCTTTGTTGATTCTGCTTTCCATGCTTGTCATCTTGTTATTTATTTTTCTGGATAAAATTTTTTTATAGTCAAATTCTGTTACAAGTTCTTTCAGTTTTGTATCTTTTCTTTCTTGATTCTTAAAAAAAGTTTATTAGAGAAAGAAGAGAGGAAAGAAAGGGAGATGTGCTAGAGTTGGCCTCTTTCTTGAGTCTTAGTCACTCATTCCATCCATTCTCCAAGCGTTGCTGTATTCTGGGGCCAATTGTTGGTGATTTTCATTCATTGCATACTGAAATCTGATTTTTTGGGTGTTGCCTCTTTGGTACACCACAAATTACCTGTGTTCTTTCATTGATTTTTCCTCATTTGTGACAGAACTTTCTTTTCTATTTAACTCTTTTAATCAGTGGTAGATGGGGCTTTCACTTCTGTTCTATTTAACTCTTTTGATCAGTAGTAGATGGGGCATTCACTTCTGTTGTTTGCTCAGTTCTCAAGTCTGCCCTGATTGGAGGCTCCAAATTTGTTCTGTTTTGAAATGGGGCTGGAGTGAAAAGCTTTGCTGTTTCTTTTAGTTGTTAGAGTTGAATAAGATGAAGTCAGGTGAGTACAATACAGAAACTACTTTCAAGTTGCAATATTCACTGGTGTATGGGCCTCTGAGACCAACTCTCCATTACTACTCTATATGATGATGCAGTGGGTATGTGTTTGTTCCCCCTGAGTCCTAGATAAAGTGACAGCAATGAGGAGAACAGAAAAAAGTAAAATAAAATAGAACAAAAATAAAAAAAATAAATAAATAAACCACAGAAAAACAAAAGCCAAAACAAGAACAACAAAAAAACCAAAAAAAAACCCCCAAAAAAACAAAGGCAAAAGCCAAAACCAACAGAAAAGAAAGTACAAATAAAACAGGAAAACTGAACACACACACACACACACACACACACACACACACACACACACACACACACAACATATATGCAACAAAAAATGAAAGAGAAAAAGAAGAAAAAAGAGGGGGAGGAATGTATATTGAACCCTCACACTCACATTCACACACAATAAATCAAAGCAAAAGAAGAACAAAACAAAACAAATGAGGGATGCAAACAAAACCCTCACACACATATTCACACACACAAACTAAACCAAAACGAAAGAAGAATTAAAAAACAAAATAAGAACAAAAAAAGGGTGAGGAGGGATAAAAATCCAACCTTTAAGACACATTCACACACACAAGCACTGAACCAAAACAAAAGATGAACAGCAACAATAAAAATAACTAAAATAGAATTTATGGGCACTAACCTCCCTCTTTTGTCTGGTTCTGTAATTAGTCATCTCAGCTGCTCATAGGTAAGCCTGTCTGCACATCCTGCTGGGCTGCAGGTTCATTCACAATCTCCCCAGTGTGTAGCCTGGAGTGTGGGGAGGTGGTGGGGATGGGTGTGGAGTCACTCATCCCCCCCACTCTCGTAAGGTCAGGGGGATCCTCTCCATTGAGAAAGTATGGGATTGTCACCTCCCCAGGTGCTTGCGGTGTGTGCCCCAGCTAGACTTATCCCAGAGTAGAGTTATCCTCGTGTGGCTGTGTTCTGGGCTCAACCTCGGTTTGTCCATCTCAGTCATGCCCCAGCCTTGTGGATCTGACATTCAGAGGATTGCTGAGGAGGGTGTTGAGTCAGCCTAGGACTCACTGCCAATCTCTTCGGGGATCTTCTTTGTCTTTTTCTGGTCACACCTTTTGTCCCGCAGCTGAATCAGGGTAGGGATCAGGGTGCTTGAGACTCTGTACTCATGCTGTTCCTCTGAAGTTTGGGCTTTTAGGATATTCCCTCTGGGTCATGGTCAACCCTTGAGTAGTCAACCTGTTGGTCACAGAGGGTGGATCTGTTCCATAGTAAGAAAGCTGGAGCACATCCCTGCTCAGTTTTCAAGATGGTGGTAGGGTGACTGTTTTGTCTTTTCAGTGGAACTCTGGCTCTGGCTCCCTCACTGTGCTCCCTCCACAGCCCTTGCTGCCAGTGTCCAGCTTGGTGCTACAGTAGAGGGGCTATCTGGCAATGACCATCACTCCTGGTAGTCCAGGAAAAGGCTTGGTGATTTTAGAAAATGGCACTCAATTTCTGCATTCCAGGAGGCTCCAGTTTCCAGGCAGAGTAGCTGTCAGCACCAGTAAATTCATCGGGAAAGCTTTGGCCACTTGTTCTCGAGGCCCCACTCAATCAGCCACTCACACACTCACAAACAGACAGGCATGAAAACTTGTCCATACTCTCATTCACACAGGGACTCACACAGTCTGACTGGCTCCCCCACTATGTTTTTTCCTCTTTTCTTTACTTCTAACAATTAAAATATGCCTTTACTGTTATGTAATTTTTCTCTGTCTTTTGTCTTTCAAGACATTTCATGACACTCATGAAAGAATAATTTTGCTATGGCTGAAAATATATGCATTTCTCTCCAGCGTGGCAGAGGCTTAATAGGCATAATTGAAAAAAGACAGAAATGTTTATGATTTAACTAGAAGGCTACATTCCTAAGTTAATTAATTAAGTTTAATGAAGAACCTCGGTGACTACACTCTGCATGTGTCCTGATTTAGTGGCTTCATCTCTGTTAACTTATTTGATATTAAATATCACCCCTGGCCATATGTTGCACATGAATCTAAATTCTTTGCACCAGGTCTTATTCTTTCTCTCTCCCCTTTCATATTTCTTCTCAAATGTGACCATCCTATGGGGCCTATCCTGATTATTCTACATAAAACTATACATTCTCTCTCCATCTTGATTTCCCTTTTGCTACACTATTATTTCCACCATTACTTTCTAATGGAATGTGCTTTTGTTTATTATGTCTCCCTCCATTAAGAGGTAAGCTTCATGGACTGTTTTGCCTATTAACTTATCCTAAGGATTTAATATGGCATGAAGCAGGTGTTCAAAGGGTATTTGTTCAATGAGTAAGTACATTTTTTACAAGGGTTAGATTTTTTTTTTAATGCAGAGAGTAAAATTTATGGTACAAGGAAAGTTTGTTACATGATATTTTAAATTAGCCTGTTTCATAGAAGATAGTATAATGAAAACTGAGAGGTAACTTCATGTATGGATGATATCTTTATTGCCAAAATACAAATAAAATAATTTGGTGCTAAAATAATAAAAAATAAAAGATCTAAAAATATTATTTTTTATTTTATTTCATTTTAGAGAGGGCTTAATTTGGCCCATGGGTATGTACAAAAAAGGCATAAATATAAATCCAAGGCTATGAAACACTTTTTTTTGGCATTGTTAACTTTTATTAGGCAATAATGTGAAGTATGTCATTAAAATAGTTGGGAAGCTTTATATTGCCCAGGGGATTACCAGGCTGTGTATACTCTGGCCCTCCTCTAAATTTATATAGTCATCATATCTTTCTTAGTCTAACTCTGAGTCATCTTATAAAAAGGTATATGTATTTTTTGTAGAATTAAAGATACTTCTGGTCTCTTCTGTGTGCAATTTCTATATTTCCCAGTTTGGCTGGCACAATAACTTATGTGTGCTATCAGTAAATATTTGTTAAATGAACAGATACAAGTCAAGATTGAAAACTAAACTTCTTGAAAATAAGACCACCTTCTCATTTCCAAAGAAGAAACTTGTTTGCAATATGATATTTTTCTTATAAATGAATTTTGGGGATGCTATGGTACTAATTCTCATCTTAACTGAATTGAGAAGATAGTCATACAAGGTAACTTGTGATAAACATTTTTAAAATTATCTCTTTGAGTCTGACCCAAAATTATGGTACTAGAATCCAAGACATGTTCTTGGGCTTCATAAAAGTAATATTGAGAAATGGTTTCAAAGTATTAGATAATTGACAGGATAAAGAAAACTCTTCCATGAGTAAAATTTGTTATCAATACATGTTATCAGACATATTTTGGGAAATTGATTTCTCTTGTGGGATTTTATCACAAACCATTCGGTATAAATGAACAAAAGTCCTATTTTATGTTAACATTCACTTGACTTACAACTAGAGTACCAGCTATCACATTCTACCACCATAACAGAAGAAAGCAGGCTGTCTAGGCAGCATGTTCATCTGATGCCATCAAACAGTGTCCTGGCATACCAATCAATACAAGTCTGTCTTTTTACATTTATCTTCTGTACAACAGGATTGATTATATAACACATATAATCAATATATATCACTATATATCTCATACACACACATGCACACACACACAGCATGACTTGCTTTAAGTTGTGAAGCAGATAATATTCTCATAGCTCATACTTCTCAATGTGACTTTCATTGTGATAATCACTGTTGGACTATAATTATCGAATAAAAACAATTTAAAGATGAGATTATTCCGTCATATATAACAGATAAGAAAGTGGAAGGGAACTGATATCTGCTGCATGTCTTCTATGCACAAACATTAATAGGAAAGTTATATGCATTTAAAATATACATACCTGATAAATTTGATAAATTTTTATATTCTAAAAATAAAGAAACTTAGTCACAGAAAGAAGAAATGGCTCCCAACAGGGTACACAGATATAAAATAGCAGATTCAGTATTCAAAAAATTGCTATTAAAGTCATAAATCATATTTTTTTCAACTGCACACAAACTAGTCTGTTGATGAAAATCACCTAAAACTATCAATCTAATCAATATACCAGACCCTCTCTAAGATGACATTCTACCTGCCCAGAGTCCTCTCCAGTAATCTGGATTTTAGCAAAGACTGAATATAATTCTTATCATCAAGTAACTTTTGAAAATATTGCTCTGCAACTTATCACTTCTCTGAAGTAGAAAAGTGTCTTTCTTGTATCTAAGGAACAGACAATTCTAAGTGGCTCTTAGAAGCATAGCGCCTTATGATATTTATGCCACTTTTATACTCCATATTCTCCTACAGTCTTTAAAACCTTTTGAAAACTCAAAGAAAATTACCAGATAATGTAATAGAAGGCCAGGGTTGTGATGAGAGAACTAATAAAATGTTTAGGCAGATTTAATTTTTTTATAACGTGTTTTCCTAAAGCATGATACTTCCCAGATCCAAGTCACTCCATGCAGATAGGCACATTTTCTTACACCTGGATGGGACCCAAAAGCATTATCTGTGGATAATAAGAATAACCTTATTGTTTTAATTGCACACTTATATTTGGCTATGTGCAATGTGGGCAGCAGTGTTAAATTGCTTTTCTCAGTGGCTTTGAGGCTCCATATCTGTAATTAGTGGCTTCTGTTCTTTATTACACTGATCGGTAATGCAGCTCAATTCATCACCACATTCTCAGTTAATTATCCTTGCTAATGATCTTCATGGTGTAAAGAATCTGCAGGACCCATTTGCAAAGATATTTTACATTGAGGTTATTGGATGGTATGATACCATAGTGAGCTGATGAACTGTTGGAGGGCTGTTACCATGGGAGATGGTTACTTTCATTCCATTGTATTTGCTTTGACTGGGGCTGGGGGAAGCTACAGAAGAGGGATTGCAATGTAATTTTGCATTTATGAGATGTTACTCCAGGTGTGTAAGGAGGCGGGGAAAGAGTCAACCAGAACACAAAGAGAAAATTAAACTTCCTCTGCATGACTGAGACAGTGATAATACTAAGTTAGTGGCTGGTCCATCTACTACTGAAATTGAATATGATTAAATGAAATTGCTACTTCTTCATGTGCTTCAATTTTTAAATATCTGATGTAGAGAAAATAAATCACATCTTTACTTTTTTATTCCTTTTGGATTATTAGCAGGCATTTTAGAATAAATTACAGATCTCTGGTAGGCATGATTTGTTAATATTGAGGAATTTTTCAAAACTCACATTATTGTAAACCTTACATGAAGTTTCTCAATTTTTTAAAAAGTCAAAAGCTGTTATCTTTATAAAGCATATTGAAATCAGTGTTAATTAGAAATAATTTTAAAAGATAATTTGTATAATTTTTTGAGCAATTAAAAGTCTTCAAAGCTTTTCTAATTTTTTTGTACAAATCATATCAGACATATATTGAATGTTCTTCTACCTCCTTTTAAAAATGCTTATGATAAAATGATTTTTTAAAAAATAAAATAGCAAAATACTGAAATGAATTATTAAATAAAATGTCAATGAGAGAAATATGTACATCATAGATAAAATTTATTATGTTTATTTTGGTTATACAAATCACTTATTGTAAATTGTCTTTAGAGTTTTTGTCTTATTTTTTTCTCACTTAAATTTTTTTAATATAGTCTAAGTTAATTTTATTATTACATTCATAACAAGAATGAAAGACACTAAAGCTTGTGACATAAGATGTTAGAACTTATATTTGTTTCCAGATTCCAGACTAAAATAGACAAATTACATTTTTTGTGCCCATAAGAAAGGGAATAAAATTTGTGAACTAGGTGAAATTATTTAGCCTATTAATTTATTTGGAAATTAACTCCAAAAGAATAATTAAAAGTTATTAAAATTAAATAGTTTGTGTCAACTTTAAAAATGTTATAGTTTTAATTATAATTTTGTGATATGAAGAAGACTAAGAGGAATAATATTTTTGATATATCTGATAGCTCTGAGGATCATGATAGAGTGGGAAGATATGTGAAGATGAAATTACAATTATGTTGGCTTTATTTGAGATGATTATGGTGTGATGTTAGGCAATAGTGATGATGAGAAAGAGGAAAGCAAAGTTTTAAAAATATGTATTGAAGCAAAACTGTTAGAACTGTATGCTTGTATGCTTAGGCCAAAAAATAGTGTATCATTCATACTGAGTAGATAATTACTTTGTGTTCTGAAGTAAGTCACTTAAGCTCTCTGGGTCTTGTTTTTTTAATCTATATTATAAAAATATTGTTCAATTATCATTTAAATCCATGCCATATTTGAAATTCTATAATTTGAAAAAAAACTCTGAAAACTTAAAGTGAGAAATGCTGTCTCTGTCTATTAAAATAAAAAATATATATATAAACAAATGAGTGGACAAATACAAAGATGTTCACACACAAAAAAGAGACTTTACATAATTGAAAACTCAGCTTTTTGAAATACAGGTAAAATTTTAATTAAAAGAGAAAGACGTCAGAGTAGCTAATAAATACATTATAATATTTACTACCCATAATCCATGGTGTAGGGCAAGTAATTAGTGGGTTAAATCAAGCATTTCTTGTGAGTCAAAAACATTTCATTTCAGTTGTATCTGTGAAACATTTGAAAAGTAAAGGTTTGCGTATTCTGGAGGGTGAAAGTATCTTCATCATTATAGTACTCAGAAACTGGTCTCTCTAAGAAAAGATAGGTATTTCAAAAGTCTTAAAATTAGAGCTTCCCAGTAAATGAGAGAGTCATCTTTCATTCAGCAAATAGTGAAGACAGTCAAACACTAACCCTGCGCCAAATACTCAGATTTATTCATCTATCCATAGTCCTTTATTCTATACTGAGAAAATAGTTTCTTTTCAATAGCTATATGAGGATGAGCTGCTAAATTAACCCAGTGCTTTCATAGACTGTACCTTTACATTCAAACCATGCAAATATGAATGATTTTAGATTGACTTGTCCACAGATATTCTAATGAAATCAAAGTATGCATATATCAGGAAGTGAGATATTTTCTAAAAATATAGTTAGCGCATCAATGTTTTCATAAAATTGGAAAAACATTCTTCTATTTTTACTGTGATTAACTGTGTAGATGAGAAGTTATAACAGTAAAAGCTAAAGCTTATTCTGTGCTTCTTATGTGCTGGACATTATGCTAAGTATTTTAAGTGCATTTCCCCATTTAAGTCTTACACAAGCTCAGCAAAATGCTAGGTGAGGTTGTTAACACCAGTTTACAGACTGAAGAGGTACTTGCATAACAGAGTAAAAAATTAAACACCAGAGTAACAACTTTTATAAAATCACAGATGGAAAGCAACTCTTGGGAAGTGATTAAGAATAAAGCAAAACTAAAGAAATTTTCACAGTGTTAATGCTTTTATTTGATTTTACTTTTTCAAAAATGCTTTCTCTAAGTGCAACTCTACCAACTTTTGCCCACCTTGAGGTAAACATGACAAGAATAAAAATAATCTATACTAATATTTGATGCCCAAATTGTTCTTCTTTTAAAACATCCATTTGCTTTATGATTGAATATCTATTTTATTCAGGGAAAAATTTGACATGTCTACTTATTATTGGCAAAGTCATTTTTATTGTCACCTTTCTCTTCAAAAATATTTGTGTGAATATTAGTTTTCATTTTTTGATATTTGAAGATTTATTTTTTTCAAGCAGCTTACTAGGTTTCATAAAGAAATTGAATGGATAAATAAATAATCTATCTAATCAAGGTAAATTGTTTATAAAATAATGAGGTCTAAAACAGACTTAGTAAAAATTAACAAATATAATAACTTTAAACTACAGGATGTCTTCTAAACCATAATTAATAAAAAAATAATAAAAGTTACTAAATGTAACTAACAAAATTCAATCTTTTTTAGTCCTCAATACTCATAGTACAATGTATATTTAAAATAGGATTTTTTTTTTTTTTTTTTTTTGAGTTGGAGTCTCACTCTGTTACCCAGACTGGTGTGCAATGGCAGCTCCCAGCCACCGCAGCCTCGACCTGCTGGGCTCCGGCAATCCTTCCACCTCAGCCTTCCAAGTAGCCGGAATTACAGGCATGCGCTACTACGCCCGGCTGATTTTTTGATTTATTGTAGAGATGAGGTCTCGCTGCCCAGGTGGGTCTCGAACCCGCAGGCTCAGGCAATTCACTCACCTCAGCCTCCCAAAGGCGCGGGATTACAGGCTGAGCCACCAAGCCCGGCAATAGGATATATTTTATTATAAATTACTTCTTTTATTGATTTGAATTATTTCATGCACATATTTTATTTTTTCCAAATGTTATTTTATCCCATTTTATAGCGCTATAAGCTATTAAAATTCTGTGTGACAGAAACCTACATGAAAGAATATTTTACAAATATTCTCAGAAAATTTATAATTCTAAGTTGTGTTAATTCATTTTACATTGTGAAAATGATATATTTTTGGATTCATTTGTATCTGAAGTATATACCAAAATATTCTTTGAAAACTTTACATGTTAACCTATGCATTAAGTACTGTAGGAAAATGTAAATCATATTTTAGCTGGAAACAAAATTTGAGTATTTTGCTTTTCTTTAATACCATCTCTCTTCAAACTAATGCAATAAAACATAATATTTAATCATTCTATCAATGATCTCCAATAAAATATAATGTAAGTGAAATGTTTATAAAACTTATAATAACCTGTAATAACCTGCTTAATATAAATAACTGCATTTTTGTTAAAAATTCTCCATCTTAGCTGCTTGTTACCCAGTTATAACTTCTACCCCACCCCCCGCGAGAGACTAAAATTAGTTTCTTGTACTTACAAACCTATATTCCTGTTTTTTATAAACTGTTTCTCCTGACGGTTTGAAGATTCCCTAGCCACAAGTTCCGTGTAATTGTATGCTTGGTTAACTAATGTTACACCTCGCAAAACTTTATTGTTACACTTTTATATTGTAAGTTTATATTTTGTTAGTGATCTAACTAAGATAACTCCATTGCATAGTAGTTCTTTCACCTTGTCTTCATGTAACTGCCCTAATTGCTCCAGTCACTGACTGTGCCTGGGACATAAAGTTAATCAAAACTCCCTAACAATCAAAAGTTTCCATTTTGGTTGCTAAGTTGCTAGTTTATGGTTGCTAAATTGCTATGTACCCTTGCGGTTTTTGCCTTTATAAGCCCACCACCTGCTTCACTTGGGGCCAAAAGCCCTATAGGACAACAGTCTGCTCTCAGTTGCCAGCATAAATAAAGACGTCTTAATTAAATTCTTTGCGTAATGGCAATCTACCTTCTCGCACTCTGGTCATAACATTTGGAGGCTCCAGAGAGATGTTGCCAACTTTGGGAGACAAGCCTCGCTCCAGCTCTCCCCAGTTCAGTGGGGAGTTATTGGGAAGGCACCCCCTGAGTTATTCAGGTCCCCATAACCTCTCATCTGTCTTGGAGGGGGTTGGAATGATTGCTAACTCCTCTCAACTCAAAGAAAGCTGAGTCTATCTGCATACTCCTGGGAGGTAAGAATTTGTTCTATTTACTGGTAAAAATCTGTTCCGTTTTGCTTGTGGTCACCCTTTGTTTAAGGGAGTCATATTTAAGGGAGTCATGGCCTAATGAGGCCACCCTTTGGACACTATTGATTTGGCCAAGATGTTTACTGAATAGAGTCCTCTGGTTTTCTGCCCTAAGGCTGTGCCAGGGATCCATGATTTTCTGCTCTGAGGCTATGCCAGGATTCCATAACTTTTCTCACTTGGTCCAGACATGTCTTGTTTGTCATTGTGTTTTGTTTGTCTGTTTGTCACTTAATATGGGGTCACAGACTTCTCCACCCTCCAGTTCCCTGAATTATATAATAAAATTTTTCTCCTTTAAACAACAGAGGAAAGAAAAAGAAAAAAAAAAAAAAAAAAACAAGCTTCAGGAACCGCACTTACCTCACCCCCTTCTGAATTGCCTGAAGGCCAGGTAAATTAATTACACTAATAGCAGTTTATAATCAACAATAATACTTTTCACTGCCAAACTGCTTACAGACTTCAAAATCTCCTTCTAGGAACAAGGATTATTAATCCAACTAAGAACAAATAACAAAATAGTCTAAGTTTATCCATCAGTGTAAAATATAACTTTCTAGTGTTTACCTGTTTTAATTCTTAACTTGAGCTGTAGCCTAATTACTTGTCTCTAATGTTTTCAGTTTTTCTTCAGACTTTGTCAGGATGGCTGTGTTTCCTTGTTAAAGTACTGCTGTAAACAATTTGTAGGAAAATGTTTCAATTATGTTAATAAATTGGAGACTTTGGCTGATCATGCATGTAGTTGCAGGACTACTTTCACTTTCCAGTATTGTTTCTGAGGTAATAACATTTTTTTTCATCATTACTTGTTTAATAATTTTGTCTATGCTCTCACTTTGTATTTTATTAAATCCAAATAATATTCCTTTAAAGTCCCACTGTTTCCGATTTGTGCTCTTGGAAATAAATTCTTAAAACATCTCTACAGCCCACTTCAGCAAGACGTAGTTATGGAAAACTGATCTTCGCCCCTTTCCCAGGATCATAAGAATATTTCCAAGAGCAGGAATAAAAAATAAAAGAACAAACTGAGAGCAAAAAGGCATTTTTTCAATCTTGTCCTTAAGCCCTGCATGCATGTCCAGTATCACCACCTTCCCTCCATCGTCTCCACCTTTGGCAACTCACCTCTGCTCTCAGACCAATCTGGCCCCTCTCCTTCCCCTCTGGGAGGTTCCTCCTCCATAGGGGGCAGATCAAACCAAGTGAACTGTCTCTGGTCTCTAATAAAATCAGTTATGTGCACACATTGCCCCACTTGGGATGATTGTCAGTAGTTCCTTATAACTTTCTTTACTTCTGAGAAACAAGCACATTAGAGCTGAGTCTAGAAAATCTATTCTAGCCTCAGCTGAAGGTACACAGAAAAAAAAGTTTAAAAAAATGTTAGATGAGATTTTTCCCTCCAATTGCCCAGACTGGGACCCTAACACTTCGGCAGGGTCCAGGACATTAGAAACTTATCACTAGACTCTATTAGCTGAGCTAAGGGGAGCAGCCCCCAAACCTATGAATCTTTCTAAAACTACCGAGATTCTCCAGGGTCCTGAGAAATCTCCAGGGGACATTCCTTGAATGCCTCCAGGAGGTTTTTTGTATTTATACCCCGTTCAATCCCTCAGTCCCCGAGAATGGTCAAACTATTAATTTGTGACACAGGAAGCTCTGGATATCCAAAAAAAATTAAATTGCAGAAGATTGAAAACTTTGCAGAAATAAATATTTCTCAGCTACTAGAAATGACCCAAAGGGTTTTTAACAATTGGAATGCTAAGAAACAGAAACAGGCAGTACAGATAGCCAATAAAGCTGCCAGAAAACAAGCTAAAATCCTGTAATGCCCTTCCAAGCCCCAGGAATTGACTTTAAGTTGCAAATTCACTTCTAACCAAACTATAAAAAACAGGTCAAAAACGGGTTACCCACTCATTCCCCATAACTTTGAACTGCCCATTCCCTCTAGTGGGCCAAAACCTGTTTTGGAAGTTAAAGGCCACTATTGTGTTTTCATCTGACAAAACTAAAATGTTTGTTCCTACTGTTAAACTTAAAGAATGCCTTCTTCTTTATTCCCCTGTCCCCTGTTAGTCAACCCACCTTTGCTTTTAAATGGACAGATCATGACCCTGGAGACACCAGTCAGTTAACTTGAACCCTTTGTCAAAAAAGCTTTGAAACAGAATTTGTCAGGATTCTGTGCCTTACACCATAAATGTACTCTACTCCAGTATCTAGCCAATCTCTTGCTTGCAGCTGCAGACTTGGACACTTGTTTACAAGGCACTGAGACTCTGTTACAGCTTTTCCAAGACTTAAACTACTGTATGTCCGCAAAAAAAAAGCACAGCTCTATTCAACTGAAGTTTCCTACCTGGGATACCAGCTAAAAAACGTAAACAAGCCCTAACCTCAGCCTGGAAAAAAGTCATTCTTCAGGTTCTCACACCAACCACAAAGAAACAGGTACAGAAATTCCTGAGGGCAGCAAGGTATGGCCGGCTGTAAATTCCAGAATTTACTGAAATTGCCAAGTCCCTATACATAGCCATGGCAGGAAATCAAACCTTAAACTGGACTGCTGCTGTAAAACAAGCATTCCAGCAGTTAAAAACAGCTCTGATCCAAGCCCTGGCTGTAGCCCTCCCAAATGTTACCAAGCTTTTCCACTTGTTCATTCATGAACGATGAGGAATTGCCAAAGGGGTTCTCACTCAGACCCTAGGGCCGTGGATAAACCTGTGGCTTATTTGTCAAAAAAGACAGGACCCAGTAGCTTCTGGCTGGCCCTCCTGTCTTCGAGCCATTGTGGCCACAGTGTTGCTGATTAAAAAAGCGGACACGATAACTTTTGGTCAAAACCTGGCTTCAACTGCTCCCCATGCTATTAAGACTCTGCTCCTGGGAACCTCTGGCCGTTGAAGATCAAAGCACGTATTACTCAGTATCAGAGCCTACTTACTAGACCAGCCCAGACTAACTTTCTCTCCTACTCAGTGCCTCAACCCAGCAACCCTGTTGCCTGATGACCATCCGGAGATGCCAGTGCATGACTGCGAGAATGTTTTGAACATCACCCAGGCCAGCCAATCTGATCTTCAGGACACTTTTCTGTGCCAGGCTGATGCTGACCTGTTCACGGATGGTAGCAGCCTGGTACTAAATGGATTCTGTAAGGCTGATGCAGTGGTAACTACAACTCATGACGTAATCTGGTCATAGGCACTGCCTCAGGGTACTTCTATCCAAAAGGCTGAGTTAATCGCTCTAACTCAAGCCCTGCACTGGAGAGCAAAAGAACCAAGTAAACATCTTCACTGACAGCTGGTATGCGTTTGCTACACTTTATGTACATGCCATAATCTACAACCTTCTCACCACAACAGTATCTCCAGTCTTTACAGCGGATTCAGGACCTTGTCCACACCAATGTCCATGCTGTACTGCCAACTCCAGCCTCCATACCTACTCATCCATTCCAGCGTGGAAATTTGGTGTACATCAAAAAGTTCTGGGCAAAAAAAAATGACCCCTGACTGAAAGAAACCCTACACCATCACCCTCACAACCCTAGTACAAATTGTATACCTATAACTGATGAGTCAATGCATTGACTCATGAACAAGTAAAAGGGGGGAATGAAATGTCTGCAAAATTTATAATAACCTGTAATAACTTGCTTAATATACGTAACTGCATTTTTGTTAAAAATCCTCCATCTTAGCTGCTTGCCATCCAGATATAGCCCCCCTCCCGTGTTGACTAAAATAAGTTCCTTGTACTCACAAACCCACATTCCTATTTCCCATAAACTGTTTCTCCTGACCATTCAAAAACTCCCTAGCCACAAGTTCCATGTAACTGTATACCTTGCTAACTAAACTCGAATGCTATGCCTTGCAAAACTCCATTGTTACATTCTCATATTATAAGCCTATATTTTGTTAGTGACCTAACCAAGGCAACTCTGTGACCTAACCAAGGTAACTTCATTGTATAGTAGTCCTTCCACTTTGTCTTCATGTAACGGCCCTAATTGTTCCAGTCACCGACTGTGCCTTGGACATAAAGTTAATCAAAACTCCCTAACAATCAAAAGTTCCCATTTTGGTTGCTAAGTTGTTAGTTTATGGTTGCTATGGTTGCTAAATTGCTATGTATCCTTGTGGAATTTGTCTTTATAAACCACTGCCTGCTTCACTAGGGGCCAAAAGCCCTTTAGGACAACAGTCTGCTCTCGGTCGCCAGCATAAGTAAAGGACTCTTAATTAAATTCTCTGTGTAATGGCAATCTACCTTCTTACACTCTGGTCACAAGTCACATATTAATTAAAAAATTTTTATTGGCAACATTAGAAAAATAATCTAAATTAATTAATAATATATTTTAGTTTAATCCAATGTATTCAACATATTATAATTTCAATAGTTATTCAGTGTAAAGTATAAATGAGAATTTTTTTTTTTGGTAAAGGGAGCACTATATCTTGAAATCCAATGAAAATTTAATAGTTACAGCACATGTTGGGTTATCCACATTTGAGGAGCTCAATAGTAGTAAGAAATGACTAGTGGCTACTAAAATGAACAGTGAAGTTTTTAAAAATAAAATGCAGAAACAAAACCACTTATTTACTTTGTTTTCAATAATAACACTATCAATACTCATTTTTGTTATTAAAACTCCGATTTATTATTTATTTTCTTTATCATTAAAGTTCATTTCAAGCCGGGCTCGGTGGCTCAGCCTGTAATCCCGCGCCTTTGGGAGGCTGAGGTGAGTGGATTGCCTGAGCCCGTGGGTTCGAGACCTGCCTGGGCAGCGAGACCTCATCTCTACATAAATCAAAAAATCAGCCGGGCTTGGTAGCGCATGCCAGTAATTCTGGCTACTTGGAAGGCTGAAGTGGAAGGATCGCCGGAGCCCAGCAGGTCGAGGCTGCGGTGGCCGGGAGCGGCCATTGCACTCAGTCTGGGTGACAGAGTGAGACTTCAACCAAAAAAAAAAAAAAAAAAAAAAGAAAGAAAAAGTTCATTTCAGCAGTTTAATATTACAAAATTACTCTTAAGAGTAGCATTAAAAGTAAAATTAACACCTCTATTCCTAAAAGTACTGGAAGTCTTAGCCACAGCAACCAGGTAAAATAAAGAAATAAAGGGTATCCTGATTGGAAAAGAAGAAACCAAACTCTCTGTGTGCCAACAATATGATCTTATACTTAGAAAACTCTAACGAATTCTCCAAAAGACTTCTGGATTTGATAAATGAATTTGGTAAAGTTTCAGGATACAAAATAAACATGCACAAATCAGTAGCACTGCTATACAACAATAGCAAGTAAACCGAGAATCAAATCAAATAAACTGAGAATCAAATCAAGAACTTAATTCCACTTACAAAAACTGTCAAAAATCAAAAATACTTAGAAATATATTTAACCAAGGGGTTGAAAGATCTGCATAAAGACTAAAAAACTCTGATGAAAGAAACTATAGATGGTGCAAACAAGTAGGAAAACATCCCATGATCATGGGTTGAAAGAATCAAAATTGTTAAAATGACAATATTGCCTAAAGTAATCTATAAATTCAATGCAACAAAAATAAAAATAAACAAATGGGATTTAATTAAACTAAGAAGCTCCTACACAACAAAAGAAATAACTGACAGAGTAAATAGGCAACCTGCAGAATAGGAGATTTTGCATAACATACATCCACAAAGAACTCATATCCAGAACCTACAAAGAACTCAAACCATCAAGAAAAAAAGCAAATGATGCCATTAAAAAGTAGGCAAATGACATGAAAAGACTCTCTCAAAGGAAGACATGCAAATGGGCAACAAACATATGAAAAAATGCTCACTTATTCTCAGGGAAATGCAAATTAAAACAAGGAGATACCACCTTACACTGCCATTATTAAAACATCAAAAAACAATAGTTGTTAAGGGAATACTTAATGTACTGTTAATGAGAGTGCAAATTAGTACAATCTCTATGGATATTGGTATGGGGATTTCTCCAAGAACTAAAAGTAGATCTCCCATTCGATCCTGCAATCCCACTGCTTGGTATCCATCCAAAGGAACAGAAGTCATTATGCAAAAAGACACCTGCAACCTTATGTTTATTTCAGCACAATTCACAATTGCAAAGATGTAGAATAAATGTAAATGCCCATCAACTGATGAGTGTATAATGAAAATGTGATATATTTACCAGAGAATAGTATTCAGCCATAAAAAGAATAAAATGATACCTTTGGAAGCCACTTGGACAGAGCTGGAGACCATCATCCAAGAGGTAGTGACACAACAACAACAACAAAACAAATGCTGAGTGTTCTCATTTCTAAGTGAGAGCTAAGCTAAGGATCTGCAAAGACACATAGAATGGCATAAAGAACATTGGAGACTTTAGAAGGGGGAGGGTGGGAAGAGGCAGGAGAGATGAAAAATTACCTATCAGGAACAGTGTGCACAGGTGGGGTGGTGGGTACATTTAAAACCCAGGCTTCTTTGCCACTATACAGGGCATCCATGTAAACAAAAAACATTTGTTCCTCCTGAAGTAATCAAAATTTAAACAATGAATAGATGTTTATTTTGTTAGGAAGGTAGAATGGTGAGGAAAAGTAGGAGATTTTGAAACAACAAGGATTCATGTTGGATTGAAAGGACAACATGCAAAATTAATTCTCAATGTATACTTTCAAGGTTATTCAGTGTTACTTATTGCAATATGGAGGAAAGGATATTATAGACTTATTTTATATCCAAGGAGAGTTTAGTCCAGGGAATGACTTAATATTTCATAAAGTGTCATTTAGCAAGAGTCAAATTTATATATATATACACACACATATATATGTATATATATATATAAATTTAAAATTATTAATTATCACTGCATCATAGAACTTTAAATTACATTGAAGCTCATATAGCCTGGTTGGTTTTTAGTATGTCTAATTAATTTTCTGACTTTTCAAATCAATTTATTCAGACTTTTAGCTTGACTAAGGTCTAAAGTTAACTGAACCAATTTGATAAATTCAGATTTTCCCTTTTAATAGACAGAGATAGCATTTATCACTTTGAGTCCCCAGAGACTTTTTTCTAAATTCTTATAGAATCTCAGACCTGGAATGGATTTTAGAGATAATTGAATCTAACACTTTCATATTATAGATAAGAAAACTGTGATCTAGAGGGGTTAAATGACTTGCTACAGGTCACAAAACTAATTAGTGACTCAGTTTGAACTAGTCACTATTTTCTGACTTACAGACTAGTGCACTGTTTTGCTCCTTACATTCTCTGCAAAGTACTCAGTAAGCTAAAGTGAATTTTGTTATCTTTAATACCCCCTCCACATACATGTTGTGTAGAGAAAAAATTTTCAATATAGATTAATATTTTTCTAGATTACAATTTTTGCCCTCTTACTCTTTGTCACATCTTTTTGATTAAAATGTGGCCTGTTCATCTAGCTGGCATAATTTGTATTTAAATATGGAAAGAATTGATGTACTAAAAAATAGTGTTTAATTAGGAACTTGAGATAAGATATTTAAAAATGAAAAGTCCTTGTTGGAATAAGGTGAAAATATGCTTACTTATGTTCCAATAATATTTATTTCCTTGTTTTCTAACATCACCACTATTCTTATTTGGCCTCTGAAAGTCTTCAAGTCAAATACATGTAAATTACAAAATGTAGAGACATGGAAATGAATACTTCTTGTGAAGCTGTATATATAAACCTATATAATACATATATTATATATAGTTCAAAATATACCACGTGCTGTAAGTGGGTGGTTTATTTTCTAAGAGATATATGATATTTTGAATGGGATTTAACTATCTGTGTTTAGCTTTGGATGAATAATGTCTTTTTTAAAACATTCATTCTTTTTTTTCTTTCCTTGCTTAACAAATACTTATTATTTACTATGGGCTAGACAAACTTCTTTGCTCCTAAAACTGATCGCTTAAGTATAAAAATGAAAAATTGTGAGTATAAAATTATCTATGCTACAAGAAGAGAAAAAGTAAAAAAATAAGTAAAATAAATGCTATTAGTTTGACAGAGACGTCTACAGAAGATGAGCAGATGACTGAAGAAAAGTGAGTGAGCATGTCATCTGTCATATGATGTCTAGAGTTGGGGAACACAGAAATCAAAAGTAATGTCCCGAGAAGGAAATAGGTTTTTCATGCTCAAGAAAGGACAAGATGGCATTTTTAGCAGGAATGCATTCAGTTTGCAGGAGACTGGTAAAAGGTAGAGTTCTTGAATGTCTGACAGCATGCATGTTATAGAATCTTACTTGTGTGTTAAAATAGCTTTTTAGGTGCTGTATAGAGTTTTACTCAGGAGACAGCCAGAGGGGAAGCAGGAAGGTCAGATAATGAGCTCATGACCTTGTGCAGACTCAAAACTACAGTAGCTTGGATAGGGTGGTATCAGTGGTGGAGGTGAGAAGTTAGGTTTGGAAAATATTTAAGTCACCAAAGATAGGGCTAAAGTTATGACCAGAGGATGTAGAAAAAAAGTAAGACTTTTAACTGAGAATACAATCACTTGTGACATGTCACATCTTGAAAAAATGTTCAGAACTAGATTGTATCTCTTGTGACAGTTTGCCCCATATGGTTCGGTAATCCCACTCCTGGAAATATACTCAGAGGAGCATAAATCATTCTATGAAAAAAATAACACCTGATCATGTATGTTCCTTGCAGCACTATTCATAGCAGCAAAAATATAATAACAAAAACAACCCAGATGCCTATCAAAAGTGGACTGGATAAAGAAATGCAGTATATATACACAATCAAATAAAAATATGATACAGCCAAAAAGAAGAACAAAATCATGTACTTTGCAGCAACAAGAATGCACATGTAGAATACCATTGTAAGTGAACTATCACAGAAACAAAAACTAAATACCTCAAGTTCTCATAATCAGGCCCTGATCACTGATCACATGAGCACAAAAGTAGGAACAAAAGATGCTGGAAATTGCTAAAGAAGGAAGGAAGAAGGGAGGGATAAGGACAGACAACCACATCACACACTGGATACCAAATCCACTATCAAGAGGAGAAAGAGATTGCTAGAAGCCCACACCTCACTTGATCACGATAAAATATCTTTCAGCGAACTTGTTTTTTGGTGGACTAAAATAAAATAAAATAATAAAAGAAATAAGGTTACACACACACATTATATATAAAGCAAGGACAATAAATGTAAATAAGTTAAATATAATTATTTAAAAATAAGTAAATGTTAAGTGTAACAGTCTTTTAATGTTTAGCTATATAAGCAGAGATGAAATGTAGGATTCCAAATCTGCAGTTCAAAGAATACATTAGGGATTTAAACTTTAGAGTCAATAAAATCATTTTAGAGAAATGAGTGAAATGATTAACAAAACTTAACAAAAAGATATATATGAAGACAGACTGAAGCAAAAGGGTGAAAAATGAACAACACTTGCTTACTTTAACATTTAGAAGTCAGGAAGAAAATAAATGGCAAAAGAGACTGAGAAGAGTTAGTCATTGTGGTAGGGTGCAAAATAAGACACAGGCCTGCCCTGAGGCAAAGTGAAAAAAGAATGTGTAATCACTTGTATCAAATAATGCTTATAAGTTTATTATGATGAGATCATAGTGACTATTTTACAGCTACTTGGGCATCCATGCTCAAAATCTGACTAGATAGGTTAAGAAGAGTATGTATGAAATTAACAAAGAAGCCATGTAAATATCAAGTAGAGAAATGAGGCAACAGTTACAGAAAATATCAGATAGGGGTATATATTGTTAAAGTGGAAAAGATATCACATATTTCAAGCTGACAAGAAAGATTCACTTTTAGGCAAACATTTATTGAGCACACAACATGTTACTCAATTCTATAAGACATAGTATGATGGTGAATGCCATATAGTTTTGCATAAACACAGCATATAAACATATAATATGTGCCTACACATAACTTCATGTTGATTCAATGTAATACTCAGAGCTTAGCAAACTGTAACTTTGTTCTTTAGCTCTTTGTGGAATTTTTCCAAATATTTGCATAATATTTTATATTTCAATGAATACAGTCTATTATATTCAACCAAAGTTTGCTAAAACCAGGGATATGGATGGAACTCAAGAATATAAAGGGTTAACTGTATGTGTGTGTGTATATATACACACACACACACACACACTGTAAATATGTATATATTTGCATATATATATATATATCTAAATGTCTGATGCACTATATCAGGTGACAATGAGAGCTATGCAGTAAAATAAAAGAAGATCAGAGATTTAGGGAATGATGGATGGTATAAGGAAGTATTTTGTATTTTGTATTTGACAATCAATGAAGGAAAAGGACTAAATAAAATACTTAGAGAAAACATCAACTGCCGTGGCCTGAAAATGGAGAAAAACATTTGCCTCCTGTGTTCAAGGAAGGAATAGTAAGATGAATTAGCGATTCAGCTGAGAACAGAGAGAAAGTGTGCTAGGAGTTGGACATAGATCACAGATGCCTTGTAGGACATGATTAGAAGTTTGAAGTTAAATCCAATGCAATGAGAAACCTCTCGGGTATTAAGTAGAGAGAGAAGTGTCGTGATTGAACTTGTATTTATAGGGATCATTCTGACTACTGTATTGCAGAAATACTAGGATGGAACAAAAATGGAAGACTGGCGACCAGTTTGGATTGAAAAGTTCAGGCAAAATATGATGGTTGCTTGGAATAGGATGGTAGAAATGAAGATGGTTAAAAATCAACATTTATTAGATAGATTTTAGAGGAATAGAGCCTGCACAATGTATTAAGACATTGTGTATAGAGTATGATATTTAATGGAGTAGAAATGACTATGAATGGCTATTTTGTAAGTAAGAGCTTGATTTGGGGTATATTAAGTTGGAATTGTTATTAAAACTTAACTAGTTATTTTGAGTAGGCAATTATATGCTCTAAATTTTAAAAGTGCTGGAATTAAAATTTGGTGCCATCAATTTAAGCATAGGATTAAAATGCTTTAATACTTACAATCCATACGATTTAAAAGATAGCAAGGTAGATTTGGCTCGAAAGGTAATTTGATCAGCATAAAATGTCAGCTCATTTATTCTTTGTCATCTTTATATTCTGTGATATAAGTTCTTGAAGCAAAGAAAAACATTATAATTTAATGCAATATTGAAATATTATAAGACAACATGGTTTTACTAATTTTTGCTTGTATTGATGGCTAGAAGAAATGAAATGAACCAAAATGATCTTATTTCGAATACAGTAGAGTTCTTGTTAAAAAAAAAAAAAATGCAGCCGAGGCTTGGTGGCTCAGCCTATCATCCCACGCCTTTGGGAGGCTGAGGTGAGTGGATTGCCTGAGCCCGTGGGTTCGAGACCTGCCTGGGCAGCGAGAACTCATCTCTACAACAAATTAAAAAAAAAAAAAAATCAGCCGGGCGTAGTAGCGCTTGCCTGTAATTCCGGCTACTCGGAAGGCTGAGGCGGAAGGATCGCCGGAGCCCAGCAGGTCGAGGCTGCGGTGGCCAGGAGCGGCCACTGCACTCCAGTCTGGGCGACAGAGTGAGACTCCAACTCAAACAAACAAACAAACAAACAAAAAATGCAATGTATAGGATATGTACAAAATATTATTATAGTGCCATTTCATATGAAAATATGCTCTTACTAGTAGATAGGTATATACAACTTGATATTTTAAGTCATCTTTTAAATTCTGAGAAAAATAAAATACTTCAGAGTTTAGGGGAAATTATCATAAGGTTATATTCTTAACTAGGATTTTATCTCCATCAACAATTTCTAATTTTTTTGTTATTGTTGTTGACACTGTCTTTTATTCCAAAAGGATCATTATAAAAATTACAGCCTGCTCTCTGAATATTTGGTACAAAACTGAACTGGTAGAAATAAAGATATTGGCAACATTGTAGCAATTTCACTTTCACCTTAGAAACCAACATTTGGATTCTTGCAGGAATGCAGCACCATGAAATCTTCTACTTAAGAACAAAAATCTAACTTAATATAGACGTTTGGAGAACTTTTCTGTTCATCGAAGATCTGTTCTGTAGGGCTGGCCTATGCCATCTATCACTTATACAGTAATACCCTCCCCAACATAGACACACAATTATACACAAACACAGGGTGGCGGATACAGCCTTTCTACAACTGGTGACAAAAACAAACAAAAAAACAGAACTATGAACTATTGCAACATGCCTTTTTATTTTACATATTTTAATAAAATATCACTTTCCAAGTATTCAAATTTTGAGCAATTAAAAGCTTTCTTCATTACTACCAACTATAAGAAGAATATTATGGTATCTAAACTCACATAAATGAGTTTAAGAAGGAATCTTTCTGGAAACTGGAATGCAGCAGATAAGTTTTAAAGTGTTTTTAGAGAAGAGGCTTAACTGCTGCATTCTGGTTCCAGGAACGATTCGATGTAGTATATATACATGGTGGAGTATTATAGTAATAAAGAAGAACAAAATCATGTACTTTGCAGCAAATTGGATGGAGTTGGAGACCATTATATTTAAGGGGCAGATGATGTAGTAGCTAAGACATGTTGACACTCTAGCTGGTAACTTACACCATCAAATCACAAATGCCCTGAGCACAAGTGACAGAACTGGAAAGACAGCTTTAGAGTACACTTCAACTGGTCTAGGTCCAGGTACTCATCTATTCAAGTAAATCACATAAATTTTAAAAGATTGTATCATTCTACTAGGAGGTGATCAATTCTTCAGTTTTCTTCTTTTACTTTTTGAATTGTCATTATTTGTATAAAGAGCTCTGATTCCACATATGTCCTGTTTCGTTTAGTGTCTGTCTGAACCATTCTATGCATGATATTTATAGTGCTATTTCGATATCAGGCATGTGTTATGAGTAAGTTATATGAATAACTATAAATTTTATTCCTTTATTCAACCAAATTATTTTTCCTTTTAGCTTCCTGTTCTTCAGAATTAAGTACTTTAGTAGTTTTTAAAAACGGATGTAACATTATATATATTGTATTATATATATTATGTGTGTGTATGTATGTATGTATGCACATACAATATGGCATCCTAGTTTTCTTCTTCATGACACTTTCACTGACCCGTTCATTCTTTCTTCTCCTCCCTCATCTTCAAATCTTTCAACATACACGCATTCAACACAAAACAAATTTCCTAAGTATTACTCAGAGGGGCGAAAACGTTTTAACAGTTATTTGATCTTAGAAGAATTAATGCATATTTTGGATTGAGAGGATCATGAAAAACTGAGCTAACTTTCAGAAACTGTGGGGTTGGCAATGGCTAATATTTTATTCTGTTAGAGAACAAGAAGACTCAGGACACTCTTTTGCTGAGATGTCAGAGTATTTTTTCCCCTTGTCTTCCCAGTGGTCTAGATGTTCATTATTTCCCTTAAATATTATTATATTTTATTAACACATTCCTTTTAGCTTGTGCTTTGATCAGTACACCTCAGATAACTGAAAAAAATACGAGTTTTAGAGCTGTTAAAAATATGGTATACAAATATCAAACTATCTTCTCTTGACAAATAACTATACTATCACGCAAAGAGAGATGGAATTAAACAAACACAATTTATATTTATGATTTAAATATTTACATTTTACTTTGAAAGTAAACAGTAATACTAACATTAAATGGGTTAATTTCTCAACCTTTATTGTGTAATTATGCAAGCTGATTTCTTTAAAATAGTGATTTTATTCTCGTTATTACTTAGAAAACTAACCTATGTAAAGCAGTTCTGGAACTCAAGTGTTCTTGGCAATAATTTACATTTCAAATCTTTTTTGCTGACTTTGACTTACAAGCATAAATGGCACTGCTCACTGGAGAATTACATATATTTGTGTAATCAATAAACTTTTTTCTTTAGTTAGTATGTTTGCTTTCATGAAAGCATTCTCAAGTGACTTTATTTTTATACCGTGACCAGGAGATAAAACTTTAAGTTATTATAATTTGGGAACAGGATTTCTCATGAGCTAAATATTCTAGGACTGGTGTTGCAAATTAATTTTGCTTACACTGTCCCAACATGCTCAAACTAAAAGAAGCCAACTTTATAAATAGAAAATTGGCAAACAGTTGAGACAGGTTTGTATCATCAGAACCAGAAAAAAGATAATTCACGCAGTCTTTTAAAGCCTGGTGGTGTCTGAAGAATAAAACGAAAGATTTTCATTGTTAAATAAACTAAGATAAATATAGTGTCTCAAAGTACTAGGTGAATAGATTTAAAAGTTTAATAATTAAACACAATGTTTTGTCTTATAAGATAAACGTTTTCAGTTATGTAATTTAATTGTTTAAAATAACAAGATGAGGAAAATGATTAGTACAAGTCAAATAATAATATGTATAATAATATAACAAGCCAAATAAGTCAAATAATAGTGGTTATTCATATATTATATAAGAGCCTAGAACTATTATTGTAGTCACATTTGTATTCTTCATATAATGTTGATTTCTTTTTGTGAGTTCCCTTTCCTATCAAGTTGAAATTAATTTTGAGATATTAGCTCCTAAAATAAATCACAATTTCTACTTAGAGTTTATTTAGCTAACCTGAAATTTTAAAAATTGTTAGCACAAGTAAATTATAAATGGATTCTTAACCAACTATCTGTTTACAGTTTTTTTTCTCTCAACACCAAATTCACAAAACTGCCTTAGGAATATCAAACAAACTAATGAACATGTTACTCTTTTATTGTGCATTTAGAAAAAAAAATAGGTTAATGAATCATCATGAATAAATACCAACAAATCAGTTAACCAACTAAAACCAACCAAACAAAAAAATCCCAACAAAAATATACCAACAGTCTCTATTCTAGAAATCACTAGATTTAGAATACAGCTGAAACGAAAGTTCTCATTTTTCCTATCATTAAAAATAACTACTAAAAACTACATTTTATAAAAGACATAAAGAAATATTTTAATAAAGGGAGGTGATATTTAAAATAATTGAGAAATAATAGAACACGAGCACCAACCCATCAATTCAGTTGTAGACTGTAATCAAATGCTAAGTACATACTTGTATACCCCAGATGAATTTCAGGTGATACTACTACCAAAAATAGAGCAACTGAATGTATCAACTTATATGTTGCTATATACTATACTAATTTAAATATAGTTTCACAATGCACATTGAAACTTTGTGGCTTGTAATTGATCACTTACTTTGTAAACTGGAAATCTGAGTAATTTATAAGTCATCATCAATCTAATTCTCACAACCAATTATGATATTGATGAAGTTTTCTCATTTTTTATAGTCTATCTGATAAATAATGTAATCAGTTTTATGATAATTGGATTTTTGCCTGTTTAAAAGTAAATCTTGATTTTCATTCAAAATATAATCTATTAAAACATCTTTCTCATATATTTAGTTTTCCACCAACTTGAGATCATTGCTTTAGTGTAACTTTTATTAAATTGAGGTACTTTCTTAACGTATCTTCTAAAAACTTGCAGCTTCTAAAATACTACATAAAAAACCCCAAATACCTTTTTGTTTGTCCTAATCTAAATTGACATTTTGATGGCAGATTAAACTCTTGGTTGTCAGACTCCTTATTTCAAAGTTCTTTGTGTTGTTCCACTGCCTCCTGGTATTTGGTTTTACAAATAAGAAATGTGATTTTACGAGTAAGTTATACGGTGTCACTTGGGTATTCATTATTTTTTCAGCAACTGATTCTCCCTATTAAAATGTTAGTAGTAACTTTTTCTTTTGTCTTCAACTTTAGTAATTTTTAAGGATATTTTAATGTTATTTTCTTCTTCCTTTTTCCCCCCTTTCCTCTGGCTCTAATTCTAGCTCTATCTGTAGCTCTTTCTCCTTTACTATGATCTTGGAATTAGTATTTGGTTCCAATTAGGAGGTTATGCAACCAGTTTGAATTTTCAAAAAATATTTAGCATTTTTAAATAATTTTAGATAAGGTTATTACTTCTATTATTGACACTATTGTATATTTTTAGTCTGTCTCAGTTGTCTCATTACTTGTGATGATGCACTCTGCTCTAGTATTCATGGCATTTTTTAGACTTTACAAGTGATTTTTGATTTTGTATCTTTTTTGAATTTTTAAAAATTATATTTTACTGTAGTAAGAACACTAATGTGAGATATGCATTCAGCAAATTAAATGTACAATACAGTATTGTTAACTATAGACACAATGCTGTACAGCAGATCTCTAGAGCTTATTATCTTACATAATTAAAACAAAACTTGTTGATCAGTAATTTCTCATTTTTCCCTCCCTACTCAGCCACTGATGACCACCATTCTACTCTCTGCATTGGTTTGACTATTTTTGACACTTTATACATGTGTAATCATGTAGTGTTTGTCATTCTATGACTGGTTAATTTTGCTTAACATGTTGTCAAGTTTACCATGTTGCTTTTTCTTTTATAAAATTGAATAACAGTCTGTTATTTGAATGTACTACATTTTTAATGCATACATCAGTTATTGAACATGTTGGTTATTGTGAATAGTTCTAAAAAAATATGGATGCTAATATCTCTTTGAGGTCCCGATTTCAATTTTTTGGGATATATTATAGTAGTTCTATTTTTATTTTCATTTTCATTTTTATTTTGTCAAACTTTTGTATACTTTTCCATAGATGCTACACCGTTTGCATTCCTACCAATAATATGCAAGGGTCCCAATGTCTCCATAAAAGTACAAAATTCTCCACATCCTTACTGAAACTTGCTGTTTCTCTGTGAATGTTTGCGTTTGATAACAGCCATCTTAAGAGGTATGCTGAGGCAGCAGTTGTGGCTTTGATTTGCATGATGATCAGTGAGATAGCACAGTTTTTTGATAGGCCTGTTGGCTATTTGTACCTCTTCTTTGAAAATTTCTATTCAAATCTTTAACAATTATTTAATCATGTTAATTTTTTTGAAATGGAGATACAGAAGTTCCTTACACCTTTGGACATTAACTCTTCATCTGATGCAAGATTTGCAAATATTGTCTTTGAGTTCTGATGTTTAGTCTGATGTTTGTTGTGTACTTGTCACATATACCTTTTATTATTTTGAGGTATATTACTTCTATACCTACTAAGTCAAGAGTTGTTATGAAAGACCGTTGAAATTAAAATGCATTTATTTTGAAGTTTATGTGATTTTTTCATTCTGTTACTGTGGGGCATTGGGTTGATTTGCATATGTTGAACCATCTTTATATCCCAGGATAAATCCCACATGGTCATGGTATATGATACTTTTAATTTGTTGTTAATTTTGATTTCCTAATGTTTTGCTTAGAATTTTTGTATATATATCTCTATCAGACATGCTGGCTTATAGTTTTCTTACTTTCTTCTTTTTTATTTTTAGTGTCTTTATCTGACTTTGGTATTAAAATAATGATGGCTCTATGAAGCGTTTAAAAGTTTACTATTAGCTTTGACAATGGGTGAATTTGAGAATAAGTGCCATTAATATTCCTTCCATTTTTTGGGTTAATTCACTAGTGAAGCTCCCTGGTTTTGGCTGGGCTTTTATTTTTTGGGAGATTTTTATTACAGATTCAAACTTTTTTACTAGTTATAAATATGTTCAAACTTTCTGTTTCTTCTTGTCATGATCTTGGTAGCTTGTATATGTCTAATAATTTATTCATTTCTTCTCATTTGTTCAGTTTATTAGTGAATAATCTTTGTAGTAAACTATTAAATTATTTTACTTATGTGGCATCAGTTATGTCTTTCCTTTCTAATTATTTATATTACCTTCTCTATTTGATCTTAGTCTAGCTGTTTGTCTACTTTACTTTTTCCAAGAATGAATTCTTAATTTCATTGATCTTTTTTTTCTAATTTTTTTCTATTTTGTTTATTTGTAATCTAATTTTTATTATTTCCTTCCTTCTGCTAATGGTGGGCTTAATTTCTTCTTCTTTTTCTAGTTTATTTATGTGTCAAGTTAGATTCTTTGAAGTCTTATTATTATTTATGGCATGTACTGCTATAAGCTTTCCCATTGCTACTGTTTAACACTACTTTGGCTGAATCCCATAAATTTTGATATATTACATATTCATTTTACTTTGTTTCAATGTATTTTAAAATTTCCCTTTGAATTATCTTTTGACCCACTAGTTATTCAGAAATATGTTACTTAAAGTTCACATATTTGTTAATTTTCTGTATTTTTCAGCTACTAGTTTCTAGTTTTATTACTTTGGAATTGAAAAGTTATTTGGTATAATTTTGGTCTTCTTCAATTGGTTAATACTTGTCTTGAGAGCTAATATGATCTATCTGAAAATTTTCTGCAAGCGGTTGAGAATAATGTATATTCTGCTGATGTTGAATAGAATGTTCTGTATACATCTATTAAATTCATTTGGTCTATATTGTTCTAGTTCACTGTTTAGTGATTTTTTTCTTGCTCTTCTGTTCATTCTTAAAAGTGCGATATTGAAATCTCCTTCTATTATTCTATTGCTGTCTATTTCTTCCTTCAGTTCTGTCAATGCTTGCATTATTTTTTTAGGCACTCTAGTACATGTGTATTTATTTATTCAATTATAATAGCTATATATGTCTGTTAAATTGATTATTTTATCATTATGTCTTTTTTGATTCCCGTGCTGATTTTGACTTAAATCTATGTTTCCTTAGTCAAACCTGCCCTCCCTTTGCTTTCATTTGCATGGAATATCTTTTTTCAATCATTCACTTTCAGCCTTTGTGTATCCTTGAATCTAAAATGAGACAGATAACTGTAAATTACAAATTACATATTATCTACAAATTTTTGTGGACAGCATATAGTCATCCATTCAGGCTCTCTATGTCTGTTTTACCTTTATTATACTTTTAAGTGATGCATACAAATTTTACATATTTATAAGGCACAATACAATATTTTGATACATGTATACAATGTGTAATTCTCAATTTGATACATGTATACAATGTGAAATTGACATATCCACCCCCTCAAATATTTATCATTTCTTTGTGATCTTTTAGCTATTTGACTATTTAATTGCTCATCTAGCTATTTGACAGTACACAATAAATCGTTGTTAATGATAATCACAAAAATCAAAAGCTTATTTCTTTTATCTAGCTGTACTTTTAAAATGTGTTAACCAAGCCGGGCTTGGTGGCTCAGCCTGTAATCCCGCGCTTTGGGAGGCTGAGGTGAGTGGATTGCCTGAGCCCGCGAGTTCGAGTCCCGCCTGGGCAACAAGACCTCATCTCTACAGTAAATCAAAAAATCAGCCGGGCATGGTAGCACATGCCTGTAATTCCGGCTACTAGGAAGACTGAGGCGGAAGGATCGCCGGAGCCCAGCAGGTCGAGGCTGTGGTGGCCGGTGCGGCCACTGCACTCCAGTCTGAGACTCCAACTCAAAAAAAAAAAAAAAACAAAAAACATCTGTTAACCAATCTTTACCTTTTAACTGTAATTAAATCCATTCACTTTTAGGGTAATAATTGATAGAGAAAGATTTATGATTTCTGCTTTGCTAATTATTTTGTTTTTCTTGTAGCTATTTTGTTTCTCTTTTTTTCCTCTTGCTATCTTATTCTGTGTTTCATTGATCTTTTTATAGATATACTTTTATCTTATCTCTCTTTTCTTTGTGTAATTTCTATTTGCCAGCTTCTTTGTAGGTACCATGGGACTTACATATAATATCTTATAATTTTAAGATTAAAATGACTTCAATCATGTACTAATACTTTTTTTCTTCTCTCACTGTATGTTATGTTACAATTTATATGTATTTTTATGGTGTATTCACTAACATATTTGTTATAACTATTTTAATTCTTTTGTATTTTAGCTTTTATATCAGAATTCCAAATGATTTACCTACCACCATTGCAATATTATTATATATTTCTTCATGCATTTACTTTTATCAAAGAGCTTTAGATATTCATCAGCTATCATATTGTTGTTTAATGTTCTTTGCAACTTGAAGAACTCCCTTTAGCATTTGCTGTAAAGCAAGTTTATTGGTGATGAAATCCTTTGTATTTGTTTTTCTGGAAAAACCTTTTTTCCCCTTTATTTTTAGGGAAAGCTTTGTTAGGATATGCTATTTCAGTTGGCAGCAATTTTTTCCCCCTTTCAACATTTTAAATATATCATCCCATTTTCTTCTGTCCTACAAAGTTTCTGAAGAAAAATCTACTGATAGATTTCTTAGTGTTCCCCTGTATAGGAGAAGTCTTTTACCTTGACATTTTCAAAATCCTCTGTCTTTAAATTTTAAATATTTAATTATAATATTTCTAAAGTAAACTTGGGGGGATTCCTCTTATTGTTTTTTAAATAAGATTTCTGTCATGTGCTTCCCCTCTCTCTTTTTATTCCATTGTTTTTTGTTTTTTAATAAGATTTCTGGCACTCTTTCTATCTCCATTTCTGTTTCCCTTATACTTCTGGAACTCCTATAATTGAGTACATTAGTCTGCTTGATTGTGTTGTATAAGTCCCTTATGTTTTCTTCACCCTTTTCATTCTCCCCCCCCCAGACTGAATAATTGATTTTCAATGACCTGTCTTCAAGTTTCCTATTTTTTTCTTCTGCTTAATCTAATTTGCTTTTTGTAAACCCTGTTACTTTTTTTTTTTTTTAGTTAAGTAGTTATATATTTCAGCTCCATGATTTCTGTGTGGTATTTTTGTTAAATTTCCTACCTCTTAGTTGAAAGTCTTAGTTTTATCATGCATTGCTTCCTAATCTCATTGAGCAACTTTGCCATTATTATTTTGAATTATCTGATAGGTAAATAATTTTATTTGATTCAGTTTGGGTGGATGTATCTTGTTTCTATGATTGGGAAATATTTTTCTTTCTTAATTTTCCATGTATCTCTGTTTTGGTGTCTGCATATTAGACAAAATAGCCAATTCTCCCAAACTTCAAAAACTGGCTTTGTACTGAGTAAAACTCTCATAAATCAGTTTGGCCAGAGATCCCATAGACTTACCAAACCTTTGTGCTAATCCAACATGCTTTCTTTGTTCCTAATGATCTCAGGGTGTCTACAGATTCCAGGTATTCTTAGCACTTGAAGAAAAGTGAGACTAAAGCTAATTCTCAGGAAATCCCTAAATAAATTAATTTGGATTATTGGTAATATAATATATCTCTCTTCATCTCTGAGTGGAAGGAAATGGGTTTTTTTTATCTGTGTGTTGAATGTTGAGCTGGAGAGAGTAGTTATAGGGATTAAGAACTGTAACTACTGCATTTGTTCTTGCTCGCCCAGGCAACTGAGGTATGCTATGTCCAATCGCACTCTGAGACATACCAGAGAGAAACCAGTTCCCTGGGTAGTCCATGAAAATGTTATGGATTGGAGATATGCTGTACTACTTTCCCTTGCCAGGGAGAATCTGATTGCTTGGGGGCTTTGTACCAATTGCTTGGTACATTTCGGGTGGTAGAAATTATGGCAAGAGGTAGCCCAAATTTCCATACCAGCTTCGATATGGCTAGTTTTGTGCATAACCAGCATGCAAGAGTCTCAAAACTAGTTTCTGAATTGCTCAAAAAGAGAATCTTCCCATGGATTTTTGAATCCATGTATTTGTGAGGGAAAGGAGGCTCCAGGTCTTTTTATTTTGCCATCTTGCTGACATCATTCACTACCTCATTTCCTTTTTATTTGTTTTTTATTGTGTTCATTTTTCTCTATTAAATACCAAAACCACTTACAAGGCTTTACAACAGTGCTCTTTTTTAGTTTAACTACTAAACTTGTACATTTTGGAAATTATAATTTATATTTTTAACTTTTATCTATTCTAAAACCAGTCATTGCAATTATTTTTACCTAGATATCCATGCATCGCTTAAAAAAAACTTTCTCCAGATAGTTCTTTTTTTATTAGATTACTGAGAGATCTTGTACTGCCACATATTCAGTTATGAGTTCTCCCAGTCATTACACAGCCTGGAAAATTGAGGATTGTTGGCACCTGTAGAATGGCAGACAATGAGCAGTAATTGGTTTGAGTCAAAGAAAACATGCTAGCAAGTAGTGAGTCTATTTTTTGGATGTGGTGGCCTTGAATTTCTCAGTATTCTTTAGAGGTGAATGGTTAGCAGGACGGAATGGGTGCTCATTGGTCCATGGAACTGAGCTGGATCAGCAATTTCCGACACAGTTTCCACCAGAGAAGCATCACCTCTCTGGGCTTTTGAGTTCTCTGCCACTTCTCTGCTTTCTATTTCATTCTTAGTTTCTTAATGCATGAATTGCTGCCACTCTTCACCAGGTGGCCCACCTGCCATAGGTTATTTTCTTTGGTTTTGAAAATTAATGATTTTTTCTTTTTTACTAAAAGTAAATAAATTATTCTCTCATTGAAAAACAAGGCAAGAAGAAAAGCTCAACATATTAAATAATTTGCAATTCTCCTATTATTTAGCATTATCCATTAGCATTTGATGGTCACAATCAGAGTTAATCCTTGTTTCATGCTTTTGTGTAATGTGTTTGTGCATGTATATATGCACACATTTATGCATACATATATGCATGTTTATATGTATAGATATGTGCATATGTATATGTGCACACACGTATGGAGAGAAAGAAAGAAAGAATAAGGAGTTCTTGTCCAAATTTGCTCACTTTGGAACAGTTATCATCTTGAAAGGAGATTAGGAGAGACTGTATGAATCACACATTGTCCTTTACACTTTTACACACATCATTGAACAACACTAATGTGGCCAAATCTAATTTCAAAGGTTGTAAGGTAAAACACAGTCATGTGACTGAAAAACAGAGAACGAGAAATTTATAGTGAATAGCACTAATGACTATTGCAGTTCTTATCACTAATTATTTTGTTAAAACATATTAAAACAAAAAGTTCAGGAAAACTTGTAACTCTTGGTAGTCTCCACAGTACAAAATGCTGTGTGGAAAATTCTACCTTATGTTTGTATATTGTAACTCTTCATGAATAGGTTTTGTGAATCAAAAGATATATTACCTCCTCCAAATTATACAACCATTTATTCTTTATTATTCCTAACTGCCCAGCAACAAAACCTCTTGAACTCTCCCCTTCTTTGGTAGTTCCTCGTCAATACAGTTAGAAGGAATAAACACATAATCTTAAACACTTATTTTTTAAAAAATTCTTATTTTATAACTACAACTGTGTGTATTGAATACATGATATTATTTCCAAATTATTTAAGTTTGTGTTTTATTTATCATTATTCTTTTAATCTTCTGTACCTGTCTCTCAATTTGCTGCTATTTAGTCTGTGTATTAGTCAAGGTTTTCCAGAGAAGTTGAGCCAATAGACTACACACACACACACACACACACACACACACACACACACACACACACACACAGATATTTATTATGAAAAGAGATTGGTATTATAACTGTAGAGCCTAAGAAGTTCCATAATGTGCCATTTGTAAGCAAGAGGCAAGGCCAAGGAAAGCCAGTAGTGTAGTTTCAGTTCAAATCCAAAGGCTTGAGAACCAGGGAGAAAAAAGCATGACTGTCATTTAAAGTCTAAAAGATAAGAGCATCAATGTCTGAGGACAGAAAAAGATCAAAGTTCCAGAACAAGCAGACAGCAAACTTGCCTTCACTTTTTTGTTCAATTCAGACACTCAAGGGATTAGATGCTGACCCTCAAAATTGCTGAGGGAGATCTTTACTCAGTTAACCAGTTGAAATGTGAATCCCTTTTGGAAACAACCTCACAAACACATCCTGAAAAAAAGTTTTATAGCTATTTGTATCTGGACTTACCTTAACTCACATTGACTCATAGAATAAACTATCATAGTACAACCTTTCCATTTTTATTTAATGTCAAAACTCTATTTATGGGTACTAATTTTGGTATCATTTAAATTAGGGTATGTTAATATTACCAACACTTTCAGAATCTTAGGTTTATTTCGTACTCAGTTTTACCCTTGAAACTTTACTCTCAAGTCTAGCTGATTGATCAGGCTGATCCTTAAATTCTGTCATTTACCAGACAAAAGAAAGAGAATATTAGGATCTACAAGGAACTCAAACAAGCTGTAAAGAAAAAAACAAACAGCCCCATTACAAACTGGGCAAAAGATACTAATAAACACTTCTCAAAAGAAGACATATGAGCAACCAATAGATACATAAAAAAATGCTCAGCCTTACTAGTCATCAAAGAAATGCAAATTAAAATCACACTGAGATACAGCCTAACTCCAGTCAGGATGACCATCATCAATAATGCAAAAAACAACAGATGCTGGAAAGGATGTGGAAAAAGGGAACACCTCTACACTGTTGGTGAGAGTGTACACTAGTACAACCTCTGTGAAAAGCAGTTTGGTGATTCCTAAAAGATTTAAAAATCATCCTTCCATATGACCCTGCATTCCCCCACTGGGAATGTATCCAGAGGAAATCAAATCACTCTATGAAAAAGATACCTGCACATGCATACTTATTGCAGCATTATTCATGATAACAAAATCATGGACCCAAACGTGCTGCCCATCAAAAGAGGAATGAATTTTTAAAAAAATGTGGTACATGTACACAATGGAATATTACACAGTCATAAAGAAGGAAAAGATTATGAACTTCGCAGCAACTTGGATGGACTTAGAATCTATTATACTGAGTGATCTATCACAGAAATAAAGTTTGAGTATCACGTGTTCTCACTCATAAGCGGACCTTGAACAATTATTGTAATACTATAAGAAGGGGATTGGCAGTAGTGGGAAACTGCCAGGGAGGTGAGGACACACCTCATCAACAAGGATACCGGAATAATGAGCATTTGTACACCTCACCCTGAATTGTTCCCTGCATCTTTAAAATTAAAAAATTTAAAAAAATAATCAACTATAACTTTGAAATATTATATAAAATATTGGGAAATATTAACTATAGAAGAGGGAGAGGAAAATGAAGTAGTTGGATTAAAATTTTAAAATTCAGGTAAAATCTGATGAAGAATTGAATAAAATGTCTACCATCTACTTTTAAAGCTTAATACTCATTACAGATCATATTAACTTTCTCTTTTTTCTTGATTTCAATTGCCCTTCTATGTATGTGTATTATATACATATTTGTTGGTGTGTATATACATATATATCTATACATATACACACACATGTACACATGCATATATTTAAAATATGAGATAATGCTTCAGAAAGTTTTAATAATTTTTTTTTGAGTTAGAGTCTCACTCTGTCACCCAGACTGGAGTTCAGTGGCACACTCCTAGCTCTGGCGATCCTCCCACCTCAGCCTTCCAAGTAGCCAGAACTACAGGCATGTGCTACCATGCCAGGCTAATTTTTGACTTATTGTAGAGATGAGATCTCGTCAAGTTGCCCAGGTGTGTCTCGAACCTGTGGGCTCAGGCAATCCACTCATCTCTGCTTCCCAAAGTGCTGGGATTACAGGCTGAGACACCGAGGCTCACCAAGTCTTAATAAGTACATAAACTTGCAAAAGAATATTTTAAGTACTAAGCTCCTGGCATTCTTTTCCTGGAAAAGATTTTCATGCTTATTATTGTTGTGAATCTAAGTTTATGTGAAGTATTAAAGGAAAAAGTTAAATATTGAAATAGTAATCAACGTATACTGGACAGTGTTATTCACACATACAGTCAGTCATGTTGAAGAAACAAAATGACATCCAAAGGAGAAGAAAGCAATTTTTCCCATGATGTTTCATATGTAATATAAAAATGGAATTCACAGTACAAGTTGATGCTTTACACAAGGGCTAAATTTGTTATATCAGTGTAAAATATATCTTTATGAAAAGAGTTGTGACAGACTCAACAGTTTAACAAAATACATATTATAATAATACAACCTTCCTAATATAACTATGACTCTGGTAGATTTTTTTCTTCTTTTATAGAAGCAGATTATTTTTACCAAAGGATTCAACCTCCTTTAGAATTATACTTGACATAATGACATAAATATAATTTGGTATTTTAATTC
This sequence comes from Carlito syrichta, assembly GCF_000164805.1. NCBI lineage: Eukaryota > Metazoa > Chordata > Mammalia > Primates > Tarsiidae > Carlito > Carlito syrichta. Next base: position 312,104 of record NW_007247741.1, on the reverse strand, counting down.
AAACACTGATGTCTTGATTTAAATGGTTTGAGCCTGTCACAGAGAGTTTTAGGGTTAGTAAAAACAAGTTTCTAAAATAGCTAAGGTAAAACCAAAACCAATTGTTATCTCAATATTTACAATTATTTTATTTCTTTGATACACACATGGAGTCTCACTTTGTCGCCCAGACTGGAGTGCAACTAGAGGAATCAGACTAGAGAAGGAACTCAAGGGTATACATATAGGAAAAGAGGAATTTAAGTTGTCCCTGTTTGTGAACGACATGGTCCTACACCTTGAAAATCCACAAGAATCTGTCAAAAACCTCTTTTCACTGATAAAGGATTTTGGAAAAGTCTCAGGGTACAAAATAAATGTACAAAATACAGTCACATTCTTATACATCAAGAGCAAACAGAGAAACAAATAAAAAACACAATATCATTCACAATAGCCACAAAAATATGAAATATCTTGACATCTTCGTAACCAAAGAAGTAAAAGACCTTTACAATGAAAACTACAAAACACTGCTCAAAGAAATCTAAGAAGACAAACAAATGGGAAAATATTCCATGCTCATAGTTTGGAAGAATCAACAGTGTTAAGATGTTCATCTTACCAAAGGAAATCTACAGATTTAACCCCATACCCATTAAATTACCAACATCATTCTTCTCAAACCTGGAAACAACAATACAGAAATTCATATGGAAACATAAAAGACCACAAATAGCCAAAACAGTCCTTAGCAAAAAGAAAAAAATGCGGAAGTTATCACACTTCTAGACATTAAACTCTACTATAAAGCTACAATAATCAAAATAGCCTGGTATTGGTACAAGACCAAGCATATAGACCAATGGAACAGGATTGAGATTCTGGAATTAAAACTGCAATTTCTCAACCAACTCATATTTGACAAAACTTCCACCAAACAACCACTGTGGGAGGAGAACCTATTCAGTATATGGTGCTGGGAAAACTGGCTGATCACATGCAGAAGATTGAAACAGGACACCTACCTATCAGTACACATAAATTTCAACTCTAAATGGATCAAAGACCTAAATGTAAAACTTCAAACTATAAGAATCCTAGAAGAAAACATAGGAAACACTCTAAGGCACACTGGAGTAAGCAACCAATTCTGAATCAATTCTTCAAAAGCAAAGCCATAAAATATAAAAGAGACAAGTGGGATCTCATCAAACTGAAAAGCTCCTGCAAAGCAAAAGAAACCATCAAGAGAGCAGGAAGACAGCCCACAGAATGGTAAAAAAATATTTGCCAACTGTATATCTGACAAAGGTTTAACATCCAGGATCTACAAGAAACTCAAATGTGCTGAAAACAAACAACCCTATTATAAAGTGGGCAAAATATATGAATAGACACATCTCAAAAGAAGACATACCAGCAGTCAACAGATACATGAAAAAATTCTCAGCCTCACTAATCATCAAAGAAATGCAAAATAAAACTACATTGAGATACCACCTAATACCACTCAGGATGGCCATCATTAATAAGTCAAAAAACAACAGATGCTGGAGAAGATGTGGAGAAAAAGAAACATTTCTACATTATTTGTGAGAGTGTAACCTAGTACAATGTCTGTGGAAAACAGTTTGACGATTCCTAAAAGATCTAAAAATCAACCTTCCATACAACTCTGCAATCCCCCTTCTGGGAATATACTCAGAGGAGCTCAGAGGCTCAGCCTGTGATCCCAACACTTTGGGAGGCTGTGGCAAGTGGATTGCCAGAACCCACGGGTTCGAGACCAGCCCAGTCAACATGAAGGGATCTCATCTTTATAAAAAATAAAAGTCAGCCAGGTGTGGTTAGCACACTCCTGTTGTTCTGGTTACTTGGAAGACTGAGCCAGAAGTATCCCCGGAGCCCAGCGTGTTGTTGCTGATGTGACTGTGAGCATGCAACTGCACTCCGGCCTGGGTAATGGAGTGAGACTCCAACTCAAAAAAATAAAAAAATAAAATAAATATATATATATATATATATCCCTGCATACCCATGTTCATTGCAGCACTATTCACAATAGTAAAAATATAGAAGCAACTGCATTGCCCAACAAAAGTAGTATACTGGATAAAGTAAAGAAAATAGGATACATATACACGATGGAATATTACACATCCACTAAAAAAATAAATTTATGGACGTCATAGTAGCTTGGTTGTATTTAGGGTCTACAGTTCTCAGTCATCTATCACAGAAACAAAGATCTGACTACTACATATACTCACTTATAAGCAGACCCAGATCATTTGTCATACTGTTGTAAGGAAGGGATTGGCATTAGTGAGACACTGCCAGGGGAAAGGCGGGAACATAACATCAATAAGGGCAAACTAGGCAAAGTGGGGACGAAGGTGAGGTTCAAACTATACCTGTACAATGACCACTTATGTACCTAACCTTGAATTGTACCCCACATCTTCAACATAAGAAAAAAATTAAAAAATAAATTCTTGACAATGAGAAGTAAATACTTTCAAACAATATCTATCTATCTATCTATCTATCTATCTATCTATCTATCTATCTATCTATCTATCTCTATCATCTGTCTATCTATCTAATATATGGCAATAAGTGAAAGTAAGATGGTAATAAGAAAATTCCTGTAAAAAAATGGAAACATTGATTGGGGATTTTCTCATAGCAAGCATTATTCTTCCCTATCATTCTTGAATTTGAATGAATAACTAAATTTTCTGTGGACATTTCATAAACTTAAATATATTATCACCAATAAGTTGGCAAATGCTTCATAATACTATTTCTAAATTGTCAGATAAAAAACTAATTGATGAAAAAATAAAAGCCATCTATACAATCTATTACACTATACCTTAGGTAATGTCAATATTTTAACACATGGTATTTTAATAGGCTTTTGAAAGGTTTTATTTAATGAAATAATACAGGTCATTCATTACTTTATTTTTACCCCAATATGTTTTCAAGAAAGTAAGAGTCTTATTGTCATTTTTAGAAAAGGAATATTGTTCAAGAAACATTTACTTCATTTTGCTTCACTCGGAACTTTTTTTTTTTTTGGCATATAGGTATATATTTTTTTTAACTCAGAGCATTTTTCTTTCTGTTTTATTTTACTAGTACAATTTTTTTCCCAAAACATCTAGTCTGTTCTTATAAAGTATCCCAAATTCCACCATCTTTCTCCTTTTTAAAGTTATTTTATGAAAAAATGAAACCAAATTTGTAGTTGATGATTATTTACTATTTTTGTCTCAATTAATACATTGATTATCAAATATCTCATTACAGGAAATAGGAAAATACTTCCTCACCTATCAATCATACTTCCAATTATTTTTTTTCCTCCACTACTTTTGTGAGAAAATACTTTCATTGTGAAGATGATCTTGCAAAATAGGACATTTGACAAGATCTAATGGTTGTCGTAAACTTGAAAAAACTTATCCAACCTGTATTAAATGTCTAAAGGCAGAATTTAACATTGATGACTGTTTTCTTTACAACCTCAGTTTTAAACTCACACATTATATTTTGTGTGAGAATGATTTTAGCAACAATTAGCCACTTGTCCATCACTTTAGAGCAAGCATGGCTCACTGAACCTGCAGTTAGCCAATCACACAAATAATTATATTGCTTGAATTATCAACAGGAAAATGAATTGAAGCAGATTCCTCTTTCCTGAAGAGGTGAGTTGTCAATACCTAGTTTTAGACTGGGCTGTACATGTGATTTTTTACTTTTGTAGTCATGACTTCAGAAAATAATTATAACTTTGTTTTTGTTATTCAAACTCTAACTTTGTTGAATAAGAATGTGACTTGTAAAAATATTTCATTTGTTCAACAGATTAATAAGTATATCATACTTGACAAGAAATCTTAGCAGGGATATTTATATTTCAAATAAAGATTTTCTTGGTTCTTTCTTATTGAGTACATTAGATGTGAAATCAAATGGTTATCTTTACTTTGGATCGAAGACTTAGCCTGTTGAAGGCTTAAAACAATTGAACCATTCCCCTCTTCTTCCCCCATTCCTTTCCAATTCATAGACACAAGTTTGTGTGCAGTTTTAACAGAATCCCAAGTTGCTACATACGACAGGTTAAGAATTCTGTATATATTCAATATTTTAAAATAACCGCCAGGAGATTATAACTTTGTTTTCACTCAAACATTTCTCAGTTTTCAAAATAAAAATGTGTATTCTTAAATGTCTTGAAATTTAAATCAACTTCTAATGTCTTGGCTTTATCTGTGTTATACACAATTAGAAGTCCTAGTCCCTTATTGCCTTCAGCATTTTGCTATCATACATATTAAAACAATTTTAATAAAGTAACAGCTGGTATTACGTGAATCCATTAATATGAGAATAACTAATTCGAGCAGTAAGTTGCACATTTATGGCACTTACATATGGCACTTCTCTGGGGAAAACATCAATCTTACGTTAAACCTATTAAAAATAAAAGCAAATAGTAAATAAATAAAATACTGTTAATTTTAGTATCATTGTCCTTTGACACTAAAATCCCTTACCTGTAATATTCAGAAAGAATAAATTTTAAATATTTCTCCAAAGTTTCCACATACATTTTTTAATATGAAAATTAAAATATAGGAAATGTACACTTGCTGTTTATATACCTGCTTATCTTTGTCTTAGAACACTAAAACCATCAATACAATTATAGCATTCTTTTAAAAAATGTTTACATAAATAGCAAAATTTGAAAAACCTGGAAATTGCAATTAATTTCCCTTTTCCATTAATACACTTAATACCATGAAGCAGAACGTGTCTAGATTTTGAAACAAGATTTAATATGAAATTCTTAGAGAAGTCTTATCACCACTTTGTCACTGTTCACCTGTGTGGGCACAACTTGTCCAGAGTCACCCTCGTGGCATCACTGGTAGGGTTTCAGGCTTCTCTGCAAAGCCAGACCAGATTGACACACTGTCTTATGATATCTTTTTTATGCACCCAAAATATGATCATTTATCAAGTTCTATTTTTTTAAAGATGATGCATTCAAAGATAATAAAAAAAAGTGAACAACTACTTTCTTCCAAGTAGACTATACTTTTATGGATGGATATTGAAATGCAACCTATCTCTTTAGTAACAGAAGTTCAAAAAATAATACACCAAAATAACTGCTTTGCTCAAAGAAACATCTATCGTGTATATAGAAGACTATTTTGAGTTGTGCCAAGTACAGTTCATTTTCCTCTTGAGTCTTCTCATCAGAGTTTCAAAATATACTATATTTAGGGAAGTCACTACACTCTGTACTATAAGTGTTTTACGTGATCCTTAATAAGACTTGTTTTCTTTGATTTGCTAACATTTTTAAATGACTACAAAATTATTTAAAGTTTTTGTAAAAATGCAGTCTTTAAACCAGATAAACAGAATGCATTATTTAACAATATGTCTCTTACAAAGGGAGGACTTTTGAAAATGAAAATTGCATGACTAATGTAATTTAATGTACTAGGTTGATAACTGATAAAACACATGTGTAATGCCTAGTATTGTTTTTATTTTTATTTTTATTTCACCAGGAACAAAATATTTTAATTAACCTAGGTATACACTTCAGGAAGAAAGGAATTAAAGAGATAAAGCAATTTTCTACGGAGATACTAATCTATCTTGATAGCAGATTTTCACAACAACATAAAAGGTTAATTGTTTAAATTATACATTAGGAATATACAATAAGGTTAAAATTATATTTGCATCATTGGCTTTGCTTCACAGCATACAAAATCTAGTTTAGTTTAATTTGGTAGAGTATAATTAAGAAATTGGAGAGGAACAGAAAAAACTAGAATGAATGAATAAAAAGTCATGCACTAATATGAGTAAATTCACATGTAATTAAAACTTCAAGGAAAAGCAACATGAAACTTAAGGAAATTGTATCTTTTTTTTCTCATTCTAGTGAACTGGTTTTGACACTTGTAATTTTTGTTGTGTATTGTCAATTCTTTATTGAATCTCAAATTAGAAAGCTTAGGAAAAAGAATCATCTATCTTAATAAAATAATTTGTTATCACAAAACAGTTAACATCAGTTATTAGTGCATGCTTATCTTTTATATATGTTTTTCACAAATTTACATTTAATAACTGATTCTTGAAATTCTTTTTAATATTTTTTATTTCATATGAATAAGCTTCTATTCTTAACTTACTTATTAAAAAAATACTTTTTAAAATGCATTTTAGCCCTGATATCTTTCTTTTAATTAAAAATACACTAAAAAGTTTAACATACAATTAGCTATCAAAGAAACCACTTCTAATAGAACTAGATTAGAACATAATTCAACCCACCAAGCCACTTCTCATCTGATGTTTGCCCTGAGGCACCTTTAAAGAAAATAAAACGTATGAAAATTGGTGATATAGTCCAAACACATACATTTTTCAATGTGTTTTCATTACTGCTAATGATTTGGCATGGTTTCTCTTCAGGGTCCACAACACTCAACACTAGAATTTCCTGGATAAATATTCAGTTGGGTTACATGAATATTAAAAAGTACTCCTGGTTAAAAATAAAAAATAAAAAATAAATATATATCTTTTAATCTTAAAAGGAGAATATTTCTTTGGTTGTATGATTACGACTATTTACTTTGCAAACTGTAAATCCTCTGAAAGAGTTGGCACTTTTTAGGCATATGGGTATAAATAAAAAACATTGTTTTATTTGTTTGTTTTTTCCTCACCACTATCTTCAAACTTCGTCTGGAATTTACTCCCTTGAGGCTTGGTATCCTATCAGAAAGATGCCAGTGCTTTTGGGGAATTTTCAGCTTTAAGAGCCGTGTTGCCTTCAGTTGCACTTGGGCACCCACTGGTGAATCTCTTGTCAACTATGTCCCAGGTACACCCCCTTTAGCCATTTTCTCCCAGACTGCCCTTGTCCCTCCAGGCAGTCTTTTTTAATACAGACTTTGAAGAACAATTTAAGTTTGATTTCCTTCTGCAATACCCATTTGACCCAGAGGAAATTCAAGCTTTTTTTCTGTAACAAATGGCTTCATTGTAGTGCCAAAATACCACTACAGTTTCCAAACAATTAATTGGTAATTTACATGACTTCTCTTTTCCTCCACCCCTGCTGAAATGCAAGCTACAATAACTGGGAAGATAATAACTTAAAATGTATATGTTCAGTCATATTTTTTAAATATTTATTCAGCTTCACTTATTATCAGTTGTTGTCTTCTGCTTTCATACCTTAATCCTTATATATCCAACTTTCTTAAGGCACAGATGTTACAGGAAAGATTCTTTTATTAAATTGTGAAAGTTACTTCTAAGTCACATGCATTTTTCTATTTCTATATATTCTTTATGAAACCCCCAAATCCACAAAAAATCAGTAGTACAAAACCAATGGAAACTGCCATCTCTAACCTAGGTTCCCTAAACCAGAAGAGGAAATTTCAAAACAAAAAGTTTTGGGGACTTTATAAACACACCAATATTCAATAAAGCTTTATATATTTTACAAGAACTTTGCATTATATTGGTGATTATTATTAACAAATAGGAACCCATCTACCCTACACAAATAAACTTGGAATAACATGTATTTGAGCTTTGGTAACTTTAAAAAGAATTAATGTCTTGAGAATACTTTACCTATTAAACCCAAAAGACACACTATTATATCATTTATTCAGCCACAAGCTTTGTTGGCAGTTTTTCTCAAGTGCTATTGTAGCTTCATATTTAGAGAAAGATTACTGACTGAAATTCATTAAAAATATGGAAGTATATTTATCTATTTGGAGATGCCACCATGATATTCTCAAGATGACAGTGTTAGCAAGTTTTAGTATATTTGTTACTTAAACAAGCATGTGCTAATCACAAACAATTTTTTGTAAATTCTGTTTTAAAAATATGAGTTAAATTCATTAGAGTGGAAGAACAGATTGATAAGAAACTATAAATCAGTTTGAATGAATATATGAATTTATGGGTGGATTGATAAATAAGTAGGTGTTAGTAAATAAATTCAAAACTTTTTGAAGAATTTAGTAAGAATTAAAAGTAAAATGCAAAAATGTATATTTTTCAAAATTGATTATAGTAAATAAATCCTATAAAGAAGATCATATTGAATTGAAATTTTAATATAGTTGCTAGTATTTTTCTCTTGATAGTCAACTTAATTGTGCATATTTGTCTCTTGATTTTTTTAATACTAGTAGTATCACTTATTAAAGATTATATGTTAATGTAGAAACTTTTTCTTTAAATATGGAAAGTAAGTTTTATAGTCAAATTTCTGAACAAAATTAGTATTTTTTCAGTCTTCCAGAAAATTACATGGATTCATGTAAGACATACATATATCAGCTAAAAAAAAATTTTTTTTACTTACCTACTTTTTTTGTCAGCAACTGCATTTTTATTATTCCAGGGTAGATCATTTCAGATAAGACATCACATCAATGACAAGACTTTAAAGCTTCAATATTGTGCCAGGGAAGAAAAATAGTATTTCAGTCTTGGAAATGAGATAGTTCAATAATTCATGGAATGCTAAAAATGTCTGTTATCAAACATTATATCATCAAAGTCAGTAAGCAGAAAGGTAAGTATGCTCTTGTACTTGTAATACTCATTAATATGACTTGTAGTTCGCCTTTTAAATCTACTCTTTCTTACTACAGTACAGTATTCAAACATAAGTCAATTTAATAACAAATTACAGAAAATTTTTTTCTGCATACTGGTGTTTTAATATTTTATCTAAAAACTGTATCATCTTAAATCAATCTTCATCTTCCTATTCTTGGACAACTGGTATGTTCTGTTCTTTTCACTTTCTTTTATTATGTATATTTTGCATTTTCAACTGGAGTTTATGTTTTTTCATGATGAGGTTTGGAGGGTTTTTTCCAAATAATTAGTGTGAAAAAAATGCAAAAAATGGTTAAAATAGAAATAATATTGTTAGTAAATACATATACTGATTATTGTTCCATATTTTTGTACAGCTTTTTAACATCTTTGTCAGTCTAATGTAATTAACAGCAATTAATTTTTCTGGATATAATTAAATAAAACAATTTACCAAAAGTAGATTCACTTTTATTTGGAAAATAAAGAAATACATATGGTTAATAATCACCCAGTGGTCTGGTTTTTTTTAAATTAAGCACATATAAAGGCAAATAATAAAAAACACATCATTAGCATCTGGATTTTTCAATATCAGAATGGGAACCAAATATTCACTAACCAAAGACCATTTAAGAAATTGCCCCCCCAACTGAATAAACTCAAGAATAGTGAAGTAGTCAGCAAGGACACAATAAAAAAGATAAAATTCAAAGGTTGAAAAAGCCAGTCAAAAAGTTATTTTGAATTTTAGCAAGCAAAGTCTGCACCAAAGAGAAAAAAAATAGAGTGAAACTTCTATTCTTTTTGTAAGGAAGCTAAATGTGGTGGCAGCCTTCAGTTAGACCTATGTCTCTCACCATACACAAAAATTAACCCAGGATGGAATAAAGACTTAAATATAGGACCTTACACTATAAAAATCCTAGAATAAAATCCAGTAAAAACTCTTCTGGACACAGACCTAAGCAAAGAATTTATGACTAAGTCCTCAAAAGCAAACACAACAACAAAAAAAATGGACAAATGGGACTTAATTAAATTTAAAAGCTTCTGTGCCACAAAAAAAATAATCAACAGAAAAACGCACCCTACAGAATGGGAGAAAATATTTGCAAACTATGCATCTTGCAAAGAGCTAGTATCCAGAATTTATAAGGAACTTATAAATTTCAGTGAGTAAAACACAAATAACATTTTTATATAGTGGACAAAGGACAAGAACAGACATTTTTCATATAAATACTATATGCTAACCCATTGTGCAACCAGAGCTCTTAAACAGACATTTCTCAAAGGAAGACATACAGATGGGTCAGCAAACAGGAAAAAATGCTCAATACCATTAATCATTAGACAAATGCAAATTAAAGCTACAGTGAGATACCATCTCACATCAGTGAGAATGACTATTACAAAGCTATAAAACAATAGATGTTGGCAAAGATATGAAGAAAATGGCATGCTTATATATACACTATTGATGGGAATGTAAATTAGTACAACCTCTGAGGAAAACAGTATCACGATTCCTCCAAGAATGAGAAATAGACCTACCATGCATTCCAACCATCCTACCATTGTGTATCTACCCAAAGAAAAAGAGAAATACCTTAGCCTATTAACATCCTCTGCTGTGTAAAGTTATTCCAAAATATAGGGGCTTCAACAATAACAAATGTTTATTATATCACACCATTTCTCTTGGTCAGGAATTTGGGAGGAACTTAGTTGGCTAGTTTCCGCTCAAGGTGTTAGCTGAGTATGCTGTCATATCAAGGCTTAATGGGACTGGAAGAATCCACTTCAGGATAGTTCACTCACATGACTGGCAAGTTCATGCTTCCTGTGAGCAAGAAGAATCAGTTCCTAGGGGTATAAAACATCCCATAGACCTGTTAGAGTGTTCACATCACAATCTTCATGTCCACAAGAGTGAGTGCTCCTAGAGAGAGCAAGATGGATGCAGTAATGTCTTTTTATGTTTTTAAATTAGAAGTCACACCTTATAATAATAGCCTACAGTATCTTATAGACTACATAGGTGAACCCTATAGTCAGTGTAGGAGGGGGCTGACTATACATGAATGCAACCACTAGGTGAAAGGGATTGTTAGGGTAGATAGATAGATAGACTTAAGGGGTACAAATACAGATTTGTTAAATGGATACATTAAATAGTGGTGAAGTCTGGGTTTTTAGTGTACCCATAACCCAAATAGTGAGAATTATACCTAATTAGTGACTTTTTAATACCTCACCACATCCACCCATCATCGTCTTAAAGTCTCCAATATCTGTTGTTCCTTTATGTATGCCTGTGGGTACCCATTGTTTAACTCCCCCTTATAAGTGAGAATATGAAGTATTTGATTTTGGTTTCTGAGTTACTTCACTTTGGACAATGTGCTCCAGCTCTACCCATATTGTTGAAAAAGACATGATTTTTTTATGGCTGAAGAGTATTTCATTATATAAAATATATAATATATTATAATATAAAATATATAATTATATAAATACACATATATGATATTTTTATTCAATAATCAATTGATAATGCTTAGATTGATTCTGTGAGTTCACTGTTGTATATAGTGAAGTAGTAAACATGGAAGGATAGATTTCTTTTTGATAAAATGATTTTTTAAAATAAAATAAACAAAGTCAAGGACCAACATACTCCTTGTCTGTTGTTAAAATATGGATAGAATGCTGGATCTCCATTCATCAAAGAAGAAGAAAGTAGACCAATAACAATGATGTAAGTAAGAAACGTTATAAATATTCCCAGTAAAGAGAAATTTACAGGCAAAAAATGTTTGCCAGCCATAGAACAAAAATTAGATATCTTATACATTTGCTCAATAATACTAAATGCTAAAAGACAATTGAATACTATCCACACTATTTTTGAAAGGATTACAGAAGGATCAAGAATGTAGACTTATCACATTGTTTAGAATAGTCAGGGAAGGTTGTACATATCTTTAGGGATTCAGAAACAAATCAGGTCACCCTCTTGAAATCAGTACATAAAGGCGTACACTAGTAAAATGAATGTGACTATAATGTAAAAGGTCTGGAAATAAGCATTATAATCACAGAAACTAAAATGAGTTTAAATTATTTTAGATCTGTTGTAACAAAAATGATGTCACATGTAACAACTATTATTTGAAGAGATAATATACGGTAAAGAAATACTTTTAAAAAATCTGTCTCCAAATCATTTGACTATATTACTGAATAACTGAATCTACATGGAAAATTGAGTGGCAGGAAGAAAAGTAGTAAAATTTCTTGAAGTCTATGACAGCATCTATGACAGTATATCGCTGTCATAACAAAAACAACAAACAAAAACAGTGAGAAAAAAACAGTTGAATTGATTAATAAAATGTTGGTGCCATACTGTCTCTGTGGGAAGTTACTTTCTTATACATAAGCAATGTGATATATGTTTTCTAAGTTAATTTCAGAGAGGAAAGCTTCTCCAGTTACTAGCAAACATGGTTTGACTCTTTGAGTTCCAGTTTGCTATCAAATGTTTGATATGCGTTGGGTATAAACTCTACTAATCCTTGCTTTTCTAGTGTAACTTCCTCGTTCGGAAATTTTGGCAGAGGGTACTTATAATACCAATTGTCTCTAATCAATAAGGCATGAATATTTTCCTCAAATTTCAAACAGTCAAATTAGTTTAGAATAGTTATTAAAATTTTGCTTTAGAGATTTGTTGTAATGTGATGGCTTCCAGTATGATCAACAGCCTTTTTAAGGAACAAATTGACACTTTCTGCCACCAAAATCTTCTATTTGAAATATCCTGGTAAAATAATGTCTGCTCACAATTCTCCAGTTCATTTTGCAATGATATTCTTCTTCTAGTGGTTCATCTTTTTTGCATTATAAAAGAGATTTAAGGTCTGGTGAGGTGGCTCACATCTAATGATCCCAGTACTTTGGGATGCCAAAGTTGGAACATTGCTTAAGTCCATGAGTTCAAGATTATCCCAGGTAACACAGTGAGACCTTTTTTCTACCAAAAATAAAACATTTACCTGGGTATGATGGCATGCACCTATAGTCCCAGGTACTCAGGAGGCTGAGGTGAAATAATCACCTGAACCCAGGAGTTCAAGGCTGCAGTGAGTCATAATCCCGTAACCCAGCCTGGGTGACAGAGTGAGATACCAACTCAAAAAAGGAGAGAGAGAGAAAGAAAGAAAGAAAGAAAGAAAGGAAGGAAGGAAGGAAGGAAGGAAGGAAGGAAGGAAGGAAGGAAGGAAGGGAGGGAGGGAAAGAAAAAGAAAGAAAGAAAGAAAGAAAGAAAGAAAGAAAGAAAGAAAGAAAGAAAGAAAGAAAGAAAGAAAGAAAGAAAGAAGGGGAGAGGAAGGGAAATATTCTCCAAAGTATTAATAATTTAAATCCAAGCTATGTATCATTTAAACTTTAATGTAATGTTACTGAAGAAAACCAATGCTCTCTCAACTGCTGACTGAGATTGTTACTTGGGGGAGAGTGGGCATTTGATAGAAGGAAGTAGGGAGAAACACTGTGAAGCACATAGGGTGAATTTGAAAGGGTAGCACAATTGGTGTCAATAATCAGCCAGATAACAAGAACATACTGCAACTGTGTCATTTACCAGAATGGAAGCACCTAGGCATTATTCATTGATGTATTCCTAGCACAAAGTACAGCATTATAGATATTAAGTACACATATTTGTTGAGGTCTTGCCTACATAACTGGTAATTATTGGAAATTCATTGTTTGAACAAGGAAGAAGCATGGAAAACTGACCCATGAGAAGGTCAAAGAAATTCTTTTTATACCTTCATATTTTGCAATTTTTGTACATTGAAATATATTGAATTTATGCCTTGGAAACTTATTATTTATAAAAATGTGGACATAAATTATGTTTTCTTTTAGAACACTGCTTTGGCACTTACCATTAAAATTTATTTCCTGCTATAAGTGTTTTTAGAAGAAAATTTTAATATACTTGCATTTATTTATTTGTTGGTTTGTTTATTTTTCAGTTGGAGTCTCTCACTCTGTCCCCCAGGCTACAGTGCAGAGGCATGTTCATGGCTACTGCAGTCTCGACCTGCTGGGTTCAGGTGATCCTTCCGCCTCAGTTTTCCAAGTAGCTAGAAATATAGGAACGTGCCACCATGCCCAGTTAATTTTTCTTGATTCATTGTAGAGATGAGGTCTCGACAAGTTGCCCAGGTTGATCTTGAGCCCATAAGCTCAGGTAATCCACTCACCTTGGTCTCCCAAAGTGCTCAGATTATAGGCGTGAGCCACCACAACCAGACTATATTTGTATTTATTAATGCCAATGTTAAGTACCATTCATTTGGGTAAGTCCTAATGACAGGTTTATAAACAGTGTGACTATCAACAAGCAAGCACAATTTCAGTCAGGGAGATAGTCACCCTCTATGAAAAATTAGTTTTAAAAGTAAAGTTTGTGTAATATATTCTTCAGTTTTCTGTTCTTGAATTTCTCTTCTCAATATTTTTACTTTACACATAATTGCTCCAATATTTCTCATGAGGAAAGTGATCAAATTTTTTAATTTGGATAAGTTTATGAGATGCAAACTTATTGAAAGTAAATCTGAAGTCTTTTATTACTTTTCAGCTTTATTCCAAGAGAATAACTTTATCTAAATTATTTGTGTGTATAGAAAGTCTGAGGTGAAGTGGTTATAGGTGAGGGAAGGAAAATTTATAAACACCGTATATGTCTCAAATTTTTTTTGTGTATATGTATAATATATAATTATATCTATTTTATTTGTAATAATTATAAGACTATTTTAAATATCCATCTATATTTATATTCTTTGAAAGACATTTAGTTCAGCTTTCTTGAACTGTGAATGTAAAGAGTACCTACGTAGATAAATGTGGTTATGGCCATGTTACAATTTCTATTTCTAGGAAAAATACACTTAAAATTGCATAATTATAAATAATTAATGAGAATATTAGTGATGATTGATTTGTTTATTTATCCAGTTCATATATTAGTCACTGACAGCTTTGGTGGTTTTGATCATAATACAGTTTTTAAGTATCTTTATTTATAGTCACATGTTATTTATTAGAGACATTTTTCAAAGCAGGAAGCTTAAAACAATGAAACTGAAGAAGGAAAAAAAATGACGACTTCTGCTTTCTGGTAGGCTTTATTATAGCAATACTGCCACTAAAACAACTTTAAAACCATCACTGGCTCAAAAGGAATTAGTGGCATAGATGCAGGCATGCTGTACTAATAATCTAGAACATTGGACAATGAATATACAACTATGGTTAGGCATTGAAACAATAAGCAGTACCAAACTGTGGTCTCTGAGAAAAAAGAAAACAACTAGGTGACTTTGATAATCCTTCAAATCTTTGGACAGGAGAAAAATTTTGGACCATGAAAAAGCTATGGAAACCCAAACAGAGAGCAGAGATCACTCTGAGTTAAGTAGATGGAGAGAAAAGTAGCTGGAATTTATGAAGCAAACACTGGAAAGAAGTGAGTTGCAGAGAAAAATAAAAGCAATAAAAGAAGAAAAATCTTCAGAAATTTGCAAATATGCTCTTTAGTCTTTTCATAATAGCAAATATGCACATGTGTTTGGTGAAATTATAAGAGTGAGTGAAGACCAGCTGCCAGGAAACTAATAGGCTGAACCATTCTTGGAATATGCACAGGCTTAGAGATGTTCAAATGCTTTCAACCAGAATAAAGAGACCTTGATAACCATCGAATGAGCATTAAAGAGTCCAGAAAGGCCACATGCCTTAGAATTAAGTATAAACTAGTGCTGGTGTATATTAGACCCACTCTAGCAAAGCATAAAGCAAGTCTCAAGTGATCAAACTGATCTGAAAGTAACAACATTCTGCCAAAACAAGTTTCAAATTCCTTAAAGGCAGATAGCATGATCCAAACACTTTATAACATAACATGCAATGCCAGCACGCAATGAAGAAAATACTATATGTAAAAAGCAAGGCACAAGAGAGTTAAAAATTACCTTTAATAGGTGGAAAAGAAAAAAATAACCTAGGATCCTATACTTATTAATAGTGTATTTGAAAAACTAAACTATAATAAGACTATTTAAGAAAAACAAAAAATGAGAAAATAATTGCCAACATATTCTCAATAAAAAAATGGCAAAGGAAATCCTTCAAATTAAGGATGTATGATACCAGAAAAAAAAAACAACTATGATTTCAGAAAGTAATGGGGAGTGTCAGAAATGACGAATGTATTGGCATAAATGAAGTTTCTTGATTTTTAGTGCTTTTAAAAACGATAGACTGTTTAAAATTGAAAAAAAGATGAATTTGGTGATTAAAGCAGATGAAAAAGTAGAATACATTACAAACATATTAAAAAACATGAAAGAAAATGAGAAATTGTATAAGTTTCTTATATGCATAAAGTGTTTTCATATTAAAATAGATGTGATAAGTTAAAAATATATATTGGAAACTTTAGAACGACAATATACACATATGCATGGCCACAAATCAGAGTTTTACATAATAATTTAAAAATAGAGATTAAATAGCTTTTATAAAAAACTCAACAAACAGAAAAAAGACAAAAAAGAAATGAAAATGAGTCAAATAGAGAACAAATATTGTGACTGTAGAATTATCCCAAATTAAATGAATAATTATATTAAATTCATATGGCCAAACATGCCAATTGAATCTAAATATTATCTTATGAAATTAAAAAAAACCCAAATAAATAATGTCTAGAGGAAATACATTTTTCCTGTGAAGAAAGATGTAAATGAAATAAATGAGAATGGAAAAGATATACCATCCAAACAGTAATGCCTAGAAAACTAATGCACGTACATCTAGTTCAGCACTTCAGGAAAATTGAAACAACAACAAAAAGATAAACCTATAAAAAACAAAGACAGATAAATTTATAATTACACCTGGAGATCTTAACTCTCTTAGCTCAGGAGTTTATAGAATGGGCAAACAAGGAAGTTGAAGCTTACAAAAGTCAAATAAAACCTTCCAGCTACTTATATAATTGACAATCAACAGTCACATTTGCATGGTTAAATTTGCCTTCACTGTGCTGTTCAGGTTGCATATCTAGAGGTGCCCACGTTGTGGCAATGTCAATATTCCCCTGGTCATCTATTTCTTCTATTCCTGTTCAATTTGAATTTCATGTTCAGCATTGCCATTTTTATTTAGTTGCAGCATTTCTATGTTTGCTGGTCAATTCTACCTTTTGATTATTTAGTTTTGAAAACATTGGACAGTGTAGCACTGGGAGATAAGAAAGCAACATTAAGTACATGATTTGACTTTTGTGCATGAACGGAATAATATGAGAAGTGAGCAAGCACCAGCTGACTAAAAAAGTGGCATGATTGGTCACTGATAATGCACATCTGTTATTTATATAGTGAGTTGATGAGCCAGAGGTGAAATATGAACCATATTTTGGAGACACTGATGTTATTTAACTAAACCATGGTAACTGACATTCATATCCATCATAAGATTGAAAAGCGAGGATTGATTTCTGTGCATTGTTTTTTGAAAACAGGGTTTATTGAGAGGACAGAGACGCTCCCACAGTGGGAGGGGAGCCAAAGAGGTAGCCCAGATTTCTGTAAATTTTTAGCAGACTATGTCTTGAGTACAAAAAGAAAAGGAAATAAATCTCAAAGTTCACTCAGTAGTTTTTCTTTTGAAGTAATTTTGTTGATGAGATTTTAAATATATTTTATATACATCTAAAACTAAATACCTGAGAAGATATGTTGTTATTAGAGATAGGAAATGTAGTCAATATTAAAAATACATAATAAAATATAAATTCAAATTATCTAGGAAAACCTTTTTTGTAAATTTTAATAGATAAAAGAGCATAATTCATATGTTCAAAATATATTCTCTAGCTACCTCCACTGAATGGACACAGAAGCAATGTCCTACTGGACACCAAAAGTCTCAAATATTCTGAATATAGTTTTCCAATAAAAGAAACCAAGGATCCTTGCAAAAAAAGAAAAAAAGAAAAAAGAAAAGAAAAAATAATTCCAGTTGCAGATCTTAGGCAGTGAGAGTAAATGGTGAGCCTGTAATGTCTTGTGACACAAAGCAAAGAATGTGGAAGACCAATGGAGACATGTTGCAAGAAAGGAAGAAATATTGGAAGGAAAACCAACTACATTCAAGCAAGTTGCATTTGTGTCAAACTCTATGGATAAAGAGTATTTTCAGAAAGTTCCAAAGTATAAGTTCTTTGTTTATTTGGAATTTGCAAAAAGAAAACCAAACTATGCAGTAGAAATGAAAATGTGAACCAAGTGTCTACACTTGGCATCATTAATACTGGGACAACTTGCTGTGATGTGTCTACTGATAAGATACAATGTGCAGCACACGTGAAGACCTAGTGTATAGTTTGCTAAATACAATCAACATAAATCTATACATTTACTTGCAACTGATTTTAATTTCAGAAAGAAAATAGACATATAACAAAAAGTTAAATATTATCACAATAGACATATCCAAAAAGTGAGGTATTCTACAAGACAAATGATTTATTTTCTTCAATAAAGGCAATATCTGAAAAATGCGCATGTGACAGTAAGTACTCTTCTCTATTAAAGAGGTTAAGGAGATATGACATCAAATGTAATATGTGACTTTTAATTAGATCTTGGTTTAAAAATAAGCAATAAACAAATGAAAGTGTGTGACATATATTTGAGGAACTATTTAGGAAATGTAAATATAAGCATAATATTGGTGAATAGTAATTATTAGAATTAAAAAATAATAATTCCATTATGGTTATGTAAAAAAAAATCCAATGTTTTAATAGGATGGATTTAATGATGTGATGCATGATGTTTATTAATTGCAAAGGGTAAAACTTTGACATATATTTAGTCTAATGGCGAGTTACTCATGGTATTCTATAATATTCATGGTACTTTATAATACACACACACAATACTGCACAAATACGTCATGTACTTTCCTGTTTTAAAGAATAGTTTATATTTTTTACTAAAAAAGGTTAAAAAATAAATAGAAAATAAAATAAATAAGTATAATTAAGAAATACAATTAAAGTAAGTGCCCATGGAATCTGCCCTTCATTGAGAATGCAGGGAAGCTTTTACATATAGATACTGACGTCTTAATCTTCTTGTGAAAATGCCATTAGAGAGTAAAATTTGCAACATTGTGCCTTTCATTTTCTGTGCTCCATGCTCTTTTCATTTTTCTCCCAGTTTCTGGTGTTTACTGCTCTTTCCCATCTCAGAGAAATTGAACCTGGAGTTAGGTTTTCTGGGACCTCTCCTTTCTCCTGCTTCCACTCTCAATACATCTGCTCACTCAGGGCACATATCCCAAGCGAGTTAATTTCTTTTCATTTGTTAAGACAACTCACATAGAACACTCTCAAATACGTTTTCTCATATCCACCCAGGACAGGTCAGGGCATCTTGCCATATGTTTTTGCCATATCCCTCTCCTTTGAGATTATTATCACAGCTTTGATTACCTATTTTAACATCCTCTCAACATGTTCAGCATTGATCTCTGCACTGGAATCTAAACTATAAATGAGAACTCAGCAGGTATGTTTCATACATTACTGACCTCACATAATAGAATAGTCACTTACACATAGTAGGGACTGAAAAATGTTTTAGTAGAAGAATTTAGAGAAAAACAGGAGTATAAGTTTATTTTTGAAAAAAAGTTATTTTCCTTTTTTATGTTCCACTAGATATAATAGGTAAATATGCAAATTATCTTCAGTTTAAAATCTAAAACATTTACTAACATTTATCCATCAACTCTCCTTTTCTTTTGTTAAGTCATTGAGAATAATACTGTAGGGTTCAGGATGAGAAGAGATCAATTGTAAATCCCCAAATGAGGCAAGTGTCCAATACAGGATTATTCCAACTGGTAAAATTCTGATGTGTTTGTTTATCTTCTTAATACCTTTAAACATACACTGTGAAGGTCTGTTGATTGTAATGATCACAGGACATCCAGTGGAGTGTTGTGCTACTCCCTTCCAAATAATAGACTCACCTTGAAAATGTAAAGGTCAAAACAAGGTAAAGGTTAAAACTGCTTGATTGACAAACATCTATTTGTTTCATGATATTAAGATTCCCCCAAGTCATTGTCACTGACTTTCTTCTGCCCAAAGCTGTAAACTTTGTCCAAAAATTATAGCAATTGAACAAAAATAAGGAATAGAAGTAAAACAAATCAAGTCACAAGATAATTGCCAAAAAAGAAGCCTTAATCAGGCTTCTTTTTATAGAATATTACCTCCTGTCTTACATTTGTGCTATGGGGTTTTCCCATCAGAATTTCATATTTTCTAACAACCAAAATGCAATGATTACACTGGTTCTTGAACAGCGACATGAAATTATATAAGCAAAATCATTGAAACACTGAACTCATCAGTTTTATTCTTAAAGAAGTTCTAGAATGTAATTGTGAGTTACCTTTAGACAGCATTTGAAAGATTCAGCATTGCTAATCAACAAATACAAAGTTATTTAAGATTAATAAGGTCTAGTGATCTGATGCACAGATTATACCTGTGGTTAACAATACTTTAATGTACACTTAAAAATCTGTAAGAGGGTAGAGTTTATGTTAAGTGTTCATAAAACAACAAACTGAAAACAATATTAGCAAATAATTTGCATCAGGTTTATTTCAGGAAAGCTAACTAAATATTTCTCTTTTTTATATCACTAAGCTATAATTAAAAGTAGGTTAATAAATAAATAAAGCAAAATAAAAATTAGCAACAAAAAAGCAGACAAGAAACCTGTAGATCCATGTAACACCATTGACTGTGTTAGTCATTTATTCTGTGTCTTAACATTTGACAAAAAAGTTCTACTCATTTTAATTATCAATCCACATAGAATCATACATTCATATGATGGGTTTTTATGTTCAGAGCAGTCAGGAAAGTGGCTAACTTCCAAAATGAGTTGTACATCTATATTAACTTGATGACTGTCATTATGCAGAACATATGCTTATATGATTACAGAAGTAGAAAATTGATTTTAAAAGTATCTATAATAGAGAAGACATACGAGCAGCCAACAAACACATGAAAAAAATGCTCAGCATTATATCAGAGAAACATGATTCAAAACCACATTGTGACACAACCTAACTCCAGTACCATTGGCCATCATTAATAAAACAAAAAACAGCAGATACTGGCGAGAATGTGGAAAAAAGGAATGCTTCTACATTGCTAGTGGGAATACAAACTAGTTCAACATCTATGGAAAATGGTATGGCAATTTCTAAAAGATCTAGAAATTGACCTTCCATATGACCCAGCTATCCCCCTTCTGGGAATATGCCTGGTGGAACTCAAATCATTCTACAAAATGAGATACCTGTATACACATGTTTATTGCAGCACTATTCACAATAACAAAAACTTGGAACTTATCACACTGGCCAGCCAAACTGGAATGGACTTACAAAAAAGTGGTATATATATACAATGGAATATCATGTAGCCACAAAGAGGGATAAATCTATGGACTTCATAGAAACTTGGAGCAATTGGACTTGGAGTCTATCACACTCAGTGATCTATCACAGAAACAAAGAACTGAATACCACATGTTCTCTCTCATAAGTGGACCCTGAACACCTATCATACTACTACCAGAAAAGGGATTGGCAGTGGTAGGCACTGCCAGGAAGGAAGTGGTGGTACCTAACATCAGTGTGGGTGCCTGATCCTAATCCAGGTGGGATGAGAGCCGGTGGGAAGCCCAAACTTCACTTGTACCTAGACCACTTATGTACCTAGTCCTGACTTGTACCCAACATCTTTAAAATGAAATAAAATAATGTGAAGCATCTTACTGTATTCCAAAAGCCCTGATGTAAGTAGTTACTCTAAAGATACATAAACACTTTAATAGCAAATATTTTTAAAAATCTCAAATTTAGAAATTGTGGGCTCACTTAAATGGAATCTACAATTAAAATAATTTGAACATTAGACAAATAATTGTCCTTCAGAAAAAGGCAACAAGGAGATAAAAGATTAAAAGCAATTAGGAAAATCAGTCTTTCCTATTCTTTCCAAAATGTTGACTTTGCCTTGACTTATCTCAAGTTAAAATACTAATGCTGGCTAATATGACAGAATGATCTGTTTTTAATGCAGTCACCAATTCAGCAAATTTATTTACTGTATATTTAAGGCTGTACTATATTAAAATGCATTAAAATGTGTCATCTTCATTTTTGCATAACACCACAATGACTAATTTGAGGTTACTTGTATTGATTCCTTCATCTTTGCATAGCAAATTTCTGTTTTGGATTCCTCAAAACAGGCTTTATAGGTGTTTTATCTAAATTTGTTGCTTAAATATAATTAAGTTTGAACAATAATTTACATTTCAGAAATAGTTGTAAGTGGTGTACTAAACTAATTTATAAATTTCTCCATTAAATTATATACAAACTGTTTCCTAAAAGGCTTGAGAAATAGGAAAATTTCAAATTACCAGATGATAAGTTTAGCCTATACACTTAACTCCATTCTTGCCCAATAGCCCATGGAAAAAATTAAAAATAAACAAAATAGAACAATGTATACTTATTGCAAATTCTGTTATCTCAACAAAAGCAGTGTGGTGGTAAATAGCTTAAACTTTAAACATCATCTATTTTTCTGTACCTGACTTATTTCACTTAAAATCATATCCTTTAGGATCATTCATGTTGCCATGGATTACAGAATTTCATTCTTATGGATGAGTAGGATTCCATTGTGTGTGTCTGTGTGTATATATATCTTATGCATGTATATGATATACACACACATACATATGACATTTTCTTCTACCATTCATCTGTTAATGAACGTAGACATTTAAGTTGACCTTTTTTTTCTTTCTTTCTGAACTTTGACTATACCTTTCCACTGTCACATGGCCTCTATCTTTTCAGATGAACAGTAAATTACTCATCTTATTGGGCAAGCTTTTCTTGTTTCCACATTATTTTTCCTTGTCTTTAACTGCTAAAATTTCACTAGGATGTGTCTGAATAAAGATTTCTTGAATTTACTTGATGTTGATTGAGTTTCCTGTATGTATAGGCTAATTTTTAATCATATTTGGAAAGTTTAATCATTGGTTCTTTTTTTTTCCTTGTAATTTTTCCTTTAATTTTCAACTATCAAATTCCCTAAAATTGATCTTTCATAGAATCCAGCAGTTCCTTTCAGGGGATATATCTGGAAGAACATAAATTATAAATTACTATACCAAAAAGACACCCACACACACATTTTTATGTCAATTGCCTTACTATTCACAATAGTATAAATATGGAGCCTACCTTACTGTTCATTGAAATTGGACTGGATAAGAATCTGTGATACATATATCTGATGGAATATTACACGGCCATGAAGAAGAACAAAATCATGGATTTGTGACAACTTGAATGGAGTTGCAGACCATGATATTTAGTGATCTATCACAGAAACAAAGAACTGAATTTCATATGTAGTTAAGCCATTAGTTCTTTAGCTTTCTCTCTCTCTCTCTCTCTCTCTCTCTCTCTCCCTCCCTCCCTCCTTCTCAATGATTGCTTCCTTTTTGTACTACATTATGTGCATCTTGGTGCTTTTGGTGGCATCTCACATGTATTGGAGGGTTTATTCATTTTTTAAACCCTTTCCCCTCTCTGTTCTTCTGACTGTTTAATCTCTACCAATCTTACCTCAACTTTGCTGATTTACTTTTTCTACTGGTTCAAATCTACTTTTAAGACCTTCTAGTAAATTTTTCTTTTCAATTATTTTGCTTTTTAACTTGGATCTTCAATTTGGTATTTTTTATTACTTATATTCCTGTACTAATATTATTTATTTCATGAGATATTATATTTACATATTTATTTCATTATTTAATTATGATATTTTACTAATTCTGTGAATGGATTTGTAATCACTGCTTGAAGTCTTTGCTTAGTCTGACATCTGGGTCTTCTTAATGGTGTTTCTCTTGCCTGCGGCTGAATTGATTTTGTTTGCTTGTTTTGTTCTTTTCTTCCTGGTATATAGATTATACTTTCCTGTGTCTTTGCATGTTTTACACCACTTTACTCAAGAGTTGGCATTTTAGGTGTTATAGTGCAGTAGCTCTGTACATAGACTCTTTCCCTTCCTCTGTCTTAGAACTTATTGTTGTTTTCTGATTTACTGTTTTGTTTAGTGACTTGCGTGGAGTGTTTCAGTGATGTCTACTTCCCCTACAGGTCAATACCCTCTGATGTTGCTCCTCACAGGGGGAACTCTGACAGGCACACTGTATTTCTGACCTCTTCTCACCTCACCTCCTGCGCAAGGATATCCCTATTTCGGTTGTGGTTTGTCTGCTTCTACTGGTGTCACTCACAGCTCCTAGACTCTATTAATTGTTAGCTAACATCCATTGTCTTTAAGAATGCCCTAGGCATAAATTGTTCTACAGACTGATGTCATTAAAGCTGAGCTACTCTGTAAAAGTCATATTCAAAGATATTGTTTGCAGCTTACTCTGACCTCAGAAGAACTCTTTAGTTGTATCATTCCTGTGCTCCTTCTTTTTAAACTTTTAACTTGTCTACCATTTTATTTGATGCTGTTATGAAGCCGGTAATTTTCTATTGATTACTCACCACTAAAGGTCATCATCCTCAGGCTTGAATTCCCCCCCCACACACACAAATGTCAGTTATTTTAGAGAAAGACACAGAGCACTTTCTTATGACGACCTCTTATCTTTGGAGCATCGGTGCCAATGTTCTGCAACAGCATAATGGCAGCAGCCCACTTTTCCCTGAATGACATGCTTGCTCTTCCAATAGTGTGCTTGGTAGGTCCCTGAGTTTGACTTGCCCTTTTTGACATAAACCTTTGCCCTATGAAAGCGCAAGAACAAGGAACTATCAGGGTTTAGTATTCCTGTCCTAACAATGCTGAAACAGACATTCAACCCTATAAGTGGGGATGGAATAGAGATACACAGACTTCTTCATCAAGCTTCTCAGAAATAGAGTTTTTGCTACCAGCAACTGGAATGGATGCGAACTCCTACAAATGCCTTCCAGCAATGAAATTTCATGGTACTCTGGGATCTGGGGAGGTAGGGTGCCATGTGTTCTTGTCCACACCTGCCTGAAATAGAGCTTCTGGCACACTGAGACAATAGAGAGCAACTTGTGAGGCAAATGTGACAGACTCACTTCGTGCTGAGATTCAGTAGACTTTCTTGAATAAATTTACAGCATTTGTTGTCTACCCTTATGACAATTTCCTGAGACATTAAATGGTATTTACAGTTTTCTCTACTTTTGGTAATTATGATTTTTTGCTGGAAAGAGGATCTATAGCAGTCCTCATTCTACCATTCTGGAAGTCCTTTCTTGTATATTTTTTGACAATACATTTTTAGTGTTTATTATAAACCAGCTACTAAAACAGATGCCATACAAGTGTATTTAAGAGGGTAGCTACCTTGACTTGCATTATTTGTAGCCTTTTGCTTTCTATTTTGGTCAAGACTTTACCATTTTTATACTTTTGTAGAGTTAATATATGTAGAAGTATTTATTGACATTTTTCATTGATCATATGTCTGACAAATTTCTTATTTTCTCTGTGTGTTTCTGAGAACTTAAGTTTTGTATTCCAGATTTTCAAGGTCTTGCCATGCCTTCCAAATATTATAATTATGCTAAGGGATAGGGATGAAAGGCATATCATTATCAAGGATATGTACAGAGGAATAAATAATCAAATACTGAACAGTGTGATAATTGTTACAGTCAGGCATAAATGGATGTGTAATTGCTTAACAGGATTGTGGAAGACTTAACAGAAAGCAGTGTATGGTGGAATCTTGAATTATGATTAGGGATTTACATAGCATTTACATGGGGAGATAGTATCACAGGAAGAGACTGAGATAAGAATTTGTAGTGTCATAGAAGCCTGATATATTATATCTTTCTCAAGGAGCTTCAGTGACTGAGTATAGTTTATGTACAAGGCAGATGTGCTGGTATGGTAACTGGAGATTACAACTAATATGTTTCTATCTTCTCTCCCCTTCCTCACTTTATCTTGTAACTGTCCCTCATTTGGGTAATATTTAGAAATGCCAGCCGGGCTCGGTGGCTCAGCCTGTAATCCCGCGCCTTTGGGAGGCTGAGGTGAGTGGATTGCCTGAGCCCACGGGTTCGAGACCCGCCTGGGCGGCGAGACCTCATCTCTACAATAAATCAAAAAATCAGCTGGGCGTGGTAGCACATGCCTGTAATTCCGGCTACTTGGAAGGCTGAGGCGGAAGGATCGCCGGAGCCCAGCAGGTCGAGGCTGCGGTGGCTGGGAGCAGCCACTGCACTCCAGTCTGGGCGACAGAGTGAGACTCCAACTCAAAAAAAAAAGAAATGCCAATTGTCTCTAGCAGGGATAAAGGTGTTGTTAGAAAAGAATTTGTGAACAAAGGTGAACCCATTTAGGCTTTGTAACAGGTTTAAGAGAAAATAAATTTTATTGCATTGTTGCTCATAATTAGCTCAATAATTTCTTCATTGCTCTGTAATTCCAACTCTATCTCACACCATATTTTCCTATGGCCCTATTTTTGGACCCTTCAGTCAGCCTGACTATGCTGTTTCCCCCTGCCTGTCCCAGTGCCATATGCTTAATTTATGAAAAATATTTGATATTTTGTTACATGCATAAACTGTACCCTAATCAAGTCAGGGTAACTTTTTCCTTTTGTCTTACTGTATATTGGTATCATTAGCCAACTTCTCTTTATCCTCTCCACCTTCCTACCCCTGTTCCAGCTTCTGGTATCTATTATTCTGTTTTCTACTTCCACTAAGATGAACATTTTAGCGCCTGCGTTTGAGTACAATATTTGCCTATCTATGGCAGTCTTGTTTTAATTCACATAATGACCTCCAGTTCCATCTATGTCACTACAAATGATAAGATTTTATTCTTTTTTTATAATGAAGTACTATTCAAAAAGAATAAAATCATGTCATTTGCAGCAACATAGATGGAACTGGAGGTCAAATAGTATTTCATTATATGAGAGGAAACCCCTCAAAAGTGGAAGTTTTCGGGGAGACACACCCCTTCCAAAACATGCTTCCTCCACTGAGTGCTATGGGAACCCATCAGCATCAGTTTACCACCCAGAACTCTTGTGAGAGACGGCATTCAGCTTCAGTGAAATTGTGTGTGTGTGTGACCCTTTCAATGTGTTTGCCCATTTTATGATGAATGATTTTGGAGCATACCAAACAGCATGGCTCCCATGGCCCATCATCCCTGTTCACCCAGTCTTACCCTGAGCAACATTGTTTTTTTGTTTGTTTCCGCAAATGAAAAAAGTCTTCAAAGGGAAACATTTTTCTGATGTATAAGAGGTGAAAAAAAATGGCAGAAGCGCCAAAAGGCATCAAAATTGACCAGTTCAAAAACTGTTTTGAGCAGTGGAAAAAGCTCTTGATGGGTGTATTGCATCAAACAAAGAAAGCTTTGAAGACGACTGCAGTTTAAGCATGCAAGAATATATACATATAATTGTTTATAAATAGATTCAATTTTCTGGGGGTGTCCTCCCTCATATATACACCACATGTAAAAAAAAATTTACTTGTCCACTGATAGACACTTAGGTTGATTCTATATTCTTGCTATTGTGAATATTGTTGGAATAAACACGAGAGTGCAGTTGTCCCTTTGATATACTGATTTATTTTCCTTTGTATAAATACCTAGTAGTGGGGTTGCTGAATCTTATGGTAGTTTTTAGTTTTCTGAGAATTTTATCTATCTGTCAATTTAAGTAAATAAATGTTTTTCTTCTATATTGCAAGAGAGACCTTATTCATTGATTAGATATGAAAATTAAAACATAAGATTCTGAGAAGTTAATGAAGATGAGAAAGAGGCAATATTAACTATGCATAATTTGTTTCATAAAGCATTTGTAATATAAGAGCACTAGATAAGTAAAGTAAGATGTCTGCACTCCTATGCTGACTGCAATGCTATTCACAATAGTCAAGATGTGGAAACAACCTGTGTCCATTTTAGATGAACGGATAAAGATATTGTGCTATATATACACAACGGAATACAATCCAAGCCTTAAAACAAGAGATACTGCTATTTGTGTAAATGTAGATGAAACTGGAAAGTAGTTTCCAGACACAGAAAAAAATACTGTACTATCACGTTTATATGTACAATAAAAAAAGTCAAATAAATAGAAACAGAGAGTAAAACAGTGGTCAAGGGGATCGAGAGAGGAAGAAAATGGAGAGAAGCACATCAAAGGTCACAAATTTTCAGTTAGAATGAATCACTCTAGAGAAGAGATCTAATGTACTTCAGGACATCATTAATAATATTGTATTGTGCCGGGCTCGGTGGCTCAGCCTGTAATCCCGCGCTTTTGGGAGGCCGAGGTGAGTGGATTGACTAAGTCTGTGGGTTCGAGACCCGCCTGGGTAACTTGGTGAGACCTCATCTCTACAATAGATAGAAAAAAATTAGCCAGGCATGGTAGCGCATGCCTGTAGTTCCAGCTACTCGGAAGGCAGAGAAGGAAGGATAGCTGGAGCCCAGCAGGTCGAGGCTGCGGTGGCAAGGAGCGGCCACTGCACTCCAGTCTGGGTGATAGAGTCTACAACTCAAAAATATATATATATATATATTGTATCGTATATTGGATATTTGTTGGGAATAGATTTTAGGTGATCTTACCATACACACACAAAGAGTAACTATGGAAAGTGATGAATATGCTCATTTGTTTAAATTTAGTTTTTCACCATTTATATGCTTATTAAGATATTTTGTTCACTTTATGATATGCATTTAAATATTTTCAAAAAAGTAAACAACGGACTATCTTTATGTTATTAGTGGAAGGAGTCAATGAAGAGCTAGAAGTTCAATTGTGCAGATTTATAAAAATATGTCTAAGTAGAGATGAGTGGTGAAACTCTAGACAAAAGTTGGTAGAAAACCCTAATAACTAGGCTTATGAAAAACTTATATAAATAAATAGTTGAGTAAAAACAAAAAAAGAAGGAACATATTTTGACATTAAAATTGATATTCTTATATCAACAGATTAACTTAAATATGTTATGAGAGTTTACAATAATGTCGTTATATTTAAATGGACTAAAACTAATAAAGATAAGCAATGTAGTGATAAAACATGCAAAATATATAAATGTTTTTGTTGGGTTTAGAAACCAATGTCATTCAGAATTTCAGAAGTACAAAGTTACAGAATTTCAAAATTACCTAATTTGAAACCCTCTGAATGATCATAAAAACTTTATGGATTAGAAAATCAAAACACCATATCAGGTAAGCATTTGGAAGAAACAATCATGTACTCATACACTGCAAAACTGTACATACATTAAGAACAGTGAAATTTTAATATTATAAGTTTAGTAACGGAAATGTATCATAGAGCTAAGATTCAGTATACCCAAGTGCTAGGAAATTAGCTAAGTATTTTGACTAATAATCTAATTTAATTTTCATGAAAACCCCTTAAATTAGTGACTTTCAGACTATTTGTTAGGTGAAGATACTGAGCCATTTAGAGTCTAAGCAAGTCACACAAGATCAGTAAGTAATAAGCCTCCTCATAAAGAACCAAAAAAAGACACACACACACACACACACACACACACATGGAGAGAGAGAGAGAGAGAGAGAGAGAAAGAGAGAGGAGAGAGAAAAGTTAATAGAAAAGCTATGACAGAAAAAAACAGCAACTTAAAAGGTTATTTATTTTTCGGGATGGTGATTTTTTTTTTCTTTTTTTTTTTCATTTGAATACCTTTGGGGCATGTAAATAGTTTTTGGTTTGGGCTTTAAGTGTACGCTTCATCACCACCTGTTAGCATTTTACCCAATGAATGTTTTGCCTCTCTACCCCTTTTACTCCCCTTCAGAGTCTTTACAGATCCTTAGGTTAGCTCCCACTTAAAAGTGAGAACACCTGTTGCTTGGTTTTCTGTTCCTGAATTAGTTTGCTTCGGATGATGTTCTCTAATTCCACCACATTTTCATTATCCACTGACCAGTTGATGGGCACTTAGGGATAATTCCACATCTTTGCAATTATGAATTGTGCTGCAATGAACATGCTGGTTAAGTTTGTTTATTTTTAGAAAAGTAACATTAAATAAAACCAGAAAATGATATATCCATAAAATACTCTTGAATCTTTACCCATCCAACATAATGACTTGATGGTCACTAACCTTGCCATAACCCAAGTGAGTAAAGAACACATGACATTTAATATCTATATCTATCTCTCAAATAATTTTTAAAACCCGCTTGCCAAAATGGTCCTTTTCGTCAAATTAATATCACTATTCGTTCAGAATAACAAGTTTCATCAAATAAATATAATTTTAGAAATACTTAATTTTATCACCAATTCAGCTGCATCATTATAAACTTTATATATTATATGTAAAGAAATAACTTTTTTTATCCTATTTGAAACTATAAAAAAGGAGTTCCCTTAACAGCATTGAGAGAGTCTTTCTATTGCAAGGTAGGTGTTAGATTTAAGATTTGCTTTACTGTAGTGTCCCAAATGCAATTACAGTTACACTGAGAGTAAAAAGGGCACTTCAATGTAGTCAATCAATTTTTGCTAAAACTGTCAAAATAAGGCTAATAATTATGACGTTTTATGTGAGGTTGTTGTGAATTTTATACTTTGATATAAAATTACTTCTGCTGACATTTCCTAGAGAATATAGACACTGGATGACCATAACTTGGAATCACTGATTATATGGTACATGTTTTGTTGCATGATCAATTTTCAGAGTTACTACTTGCTACCAAGGTAAGTCAAATAATCTAGAGATTTTTTCCCAAAGCTTTCCTTTTCATTAGTTTTTAATTTCCAAAGTAATTACTTTTTATTTCTTGACAAAAAATTTGCCTAAAACATTTCTGTTCATAGAAAATATATGATAAATATATTATTATATTTACTTTTAGCTACTCTTGTGCTTATTTGTGCTTGGTAGAACACCGTAGTTAAATTTTTCTTGTAAGAGTCTCCAAATAGAAATTGGTTAATGAAATGTTGTTCTGAAGACAATGGATGAAACAGTGGAAACCTACTGCAATTTTTGAAAACAGGACCTAACATTTATACTTTATTTTGGTATCCTGGTCACCTTTCTACTGACAATATGTAACACTGATCATTCAAAAATAAACTTAAGATAATGTAATAGAATTAAACAAATTTAATTACATTTTATTTTTATTCTTTGGAATTAAAATGAGGAACATTGACAAAGAACCCCTAAACACCGAGAATGTATCACAAATGATGTACTACATTTGCAAAGTTATTTACAATATTTTTATTATTTATCACACGGTGTGAGCAAGGTTATATGCTCAGGGACAGAGATTAATAATGTATGATCTTCACCCTCAAGGAATACATAATGTGAGTTTACAGCTTTTGAATCTGTAGTTGCTACCCTGGAAGTTTCTCCTTTGCTCAATTCACTCCACAATCAGCACAAATTGGAGGGTTGAATTGGGACCAGCAGCAAGCCAAGCAGTTTAAACTCCAAGAAATCCCTCGCCCTGCTAGGTTTCTTCTGTGAGCTGGAAATGTACCCTAAGATAATGGGAATCCAAAATTTTTTCAACAATGTGCTGGCTGATGGTACTCAAACTTATATCAAAAGAAATCTGAATTTAGTTAAAGAACACATCTTACCATTGAAAAGGATAAGAGTTTGAATGTATTATGATTTTATATCAACTAGCCTGTACATATTAGCATACTTATGGGATTGTTAGTAAAATAAAAGCTAAAATTATTTGTGTGCATAGTATCTTTTAGACTCTGCAATTTATATTGCATTTAATATGTTATTTAATTGTTACAACAATCTATAGATCAGATACTTTTATCAAACTTCCCAGTTTACACATGACAAAACTAAGACTTCAAAGCCTAGTAGAAAATGATAATAGACTTGGAGTGAATTTCAATACAGAATTAACATATAGAAAAATCCAATAACTATATATGTGTTTATCCATGTAATTATAGTTATTTGTATGCATACATCTAGATATGTACAAACAAATCTATCCATCTACCTGTGTGTATGTGCATGTATGCTTACAAATTTAAATGTCTCACAAAAAAATATGATAAATAAGAGAGCTGGTGAATATGATAGTTAGCTTTAGCTTAAATTAATCACTCCACATTGCATCCATATATCAAAACATCATATTGTACTTCAAAAATGTGTCATTTTAATATTATTTTATTAAAATAATATTAATAAAAATAGTATAACTAAAAATATTTAAATGAAAATGAGGTCACAAGTCAGAATATAATAAAAATCAGATGAATTACACAGATAATAAAAATGGTCGCCAGCCGGGAAACCCTACAGACTTATGAAGTAGGTTTCTAAGAACAAGAAATGCCATTTATTCAAGAGGGTATTATGTTTCACTAACCTTTATATTCATTATTTAATCCTTACTTCCATTCTGAACCAGAGATAATATCGTCCTTCATTTTAAATCTGAAGAAAATGAGAGTAAAAAATGTAAAATACCTTGTTTACTGGCACACAATATTAAGTTAGGAAGGTTAGAATCCAAGCCCTGTTCTCTTTCCAAATGGTCCCACTGCCTCTTACTGCAGGTCAATTCTTGAATAGACTTCTTTAGTTTCCACAGTTTGGACTCCTCTCACCCTAATTATCTCTAGAAATCAGATAGATGGATAGGGACATGGCAGCAAGATGTAGGGCATTTTAATCCTGCCATGCCCATTTATCCTGCTGTTCTGTGTTAGAAAGGATGATACCGAAATTCTGTGACTTAGGGAACAAAAGGTAAGTGCTTACTTGAACTGTGTGTCTGATACATCTAACTAATGCTGTGTAGGTCTGGGCAGTGAGAGGTATCTCAGCTTCACATAGGCTGACGGAAATATTGCACACCTGTAGCTGCACCATCAGGACCCCTGGCCTTCTTGGTGGTCATGGCAGGAAGACTGAAAGCATGGGAAACCACCACTATGTTTTCAATCGTCCGGAGGGATACATGTCAGATTCCCCATATTTCCTTGGCTAGACTAGATTGCTGAATATTCTTCTTTCACAAGTAGGCTAAAAAGTTCTATCTTCCTTGTGCAGAAAAGGAATGAGGACTAGAGATGGGTGAACAACAACTGTGTCTACCAGATTTTATCCTCTTCAAAAAGTCTTGGTCCTTAGGACTAGATGGAGAGACTCATACCTGTAGCCCCAGCACTTTGGGAGGCTGAGACCGGAAGATTGCTTGAGGCCAGGAGTTCAAAACCAGCCTGGGCAACATAGCGAGATATGACTTCACAAAACATAAAAAAATTAGCCACGTGTAGTGGCGGGTTCCTGAAGTCTCAGCTACTCAACCGTCTGAGCAAAAAGAATCACCTGAGCCCAGAAGTTGGAGGCTGCGGTGAGCTGTGATTGTGCCACTGCCCTCCAGTCTGGGTGACAGAGTAAAACCCCAACTCCAAAAAAACAAAAAAACAAAAAAAATCTTGGTGCTGACTTGAGAGTTCACAGAGACCACTTCAGAATAATCAAAAGAATAAGGCCTCAGGTAGAAGACACAAAGTGCGTAAGGGTTCTGATTGATGTGACTAGAGCTGGAATATGAAGTAACATAAACTGCAGGCAGGAGAAGATTGCCTCCCCAGGGCAGAAAACGATCCCTCATCCCTAGGCTGTAGATTGAATGAAAAATAATGATACGATTTACCACTTCCAAGGATAAACAAAGAGACCTAGAAGATTGAAAGCCTCTTAAAAACAACTATTTCGTGGTATAATATTTTATAATGGCTTGCAACTTTTATAATTATTTCTCACTGTGCCTGAGAAAACCAGAGCAGCGCAAGCAAAGAGACACAAAGGCAGCAGCCAGTGCCTGCAGTGACAGGCTCCCACTGAGCCCATGAGCTCCATTATCTGCTGTCACAGCAACTCCTCAATCAAAGGGAAAGCATTCTCCGAAAGCAGGAGATGGAAGAAAAATAAAACATGTGCAAATCACCCAAATTATGTACAACCTACTACTGAAGGCACAGTTAAAGAATAATAGAAAAAAGCAGGTGTTTCCCTCCAATTTATTTTTTAAATTCTAGCAAAAATCATTTCCATTTACTCCTGTATATGAGATAGAATGTATCCTCTGAATAATTTGTAGGGACGACTTTTTTCTTTCATTTGTAACAGGTATTCTAGAATGTTCCTGCCAGTATTATAAAGAGAAGTTTATGATATTAATCTGTTCCCTCTGAACCTTGCATTCACAATGTAGAGCATGAAGTCGTAGTTCTTATATGAATATATATATTTGAGGTGGAGTCTCACTCTGTCGCCCAGACTGGAGTGCAGTGGCCGCTCCCGGCCACCCCCGGCCACCGCAGCCTCGCCCTGCAGGGCTCCGGCGATCCTTCCGCCTCCGCCTTTCGAAGTAGCTGGAACCACAGGCGCGCGCTACCACGCCCGGCTGATTTTTTGATTTGTAGAGATGAGGTCTCACCAAGTTGCCCAGGCGGGTCTCAAACCCGCAGCCTCAGGCAATTCGCTCACCTCAGTCGCCCAAGGCGCGGGATTACAGGCTGAACCACCGAGCCCCGCTATTAATATTCATATGATTTGCCGATGTATGTTTTCACTTCAGAGCCATATTGATACATCATATGACAGATGGGTTTCAACAGGAAAGACATCAAGGCACAACCTTTGCTAATACTCACATAAGTGCCTTTCATCTGAAAATTAATATATTTTTGTCAGCTGTGTATAGGCCTATTTGTCTCTTGACCATGATGGTAAACACTGGTTTTGTATTTATCAAACATGCCAATGAACAACAAAGTAAAAATGAAAGAAAATACTCTTAAAGTACAGTTCAGAGACACTTCTTAATTTTTTTGTAATTTAAAAAGAAAAATCTGCTTCCTGAATCATGAAGAGAATTGAGAACTTTGATTTGTTGATGTTATTTCTAAATTTTACTATTACTTTTGAGTTGCATAATCCACACACTAAATCCAGCTTCTCTGCATTAATGACTATAGTCTGAATGACCCAGTTACCTACAATGAAAATAAAGAGAAGGTTGTGTATATTTATTTACTATATTTATATACCATTCATACACACATTCACATATATTCGTTCAGTTGATACACTTTTAATTTATTATCTTTCTCAGTGTCTATAATTGACGTGAGTTCAATTAACAATTAATTATTTTAAATTCTATGTTATTTCATTGTATCATGGAATTCCTTTTGTGCAAACATATAAAGGGAGAATATTTTGTGCTATGAATCTAAATGAGAAACTCAAGGAACAAAGAAAGAGGAGTGATCAGGAAATGGAAATCATCATTTTGAGTTGATCCCAACAGTATTTCAGTTTTCATTAGCATCCTATAAGTTTCATACTGTGACCAGATTTTCAGTTCTGAGAAAGCTCTGTCTTGCGAATCTCAGAATTGGGCTTCAGTGTGAATGTCACTGCCCTACATGCAAAGTTAAAGGAGCTGTGAAATCACAGGAGTAGCAATTTGAAAAGTCTGTGCAATATTTTCAGAAAATATTCTTTATTTAATTATTGGATTTTTTTAAAAAAAAGAATAACCTTGAATTATGAGGACAAATATTACTTTTTTCAAGTCTTAGCATCATTGGAATTGTGTGTGTCTCTATTAAATAATAGAAAATTATTTGTAATCCAACCCAATGATGGATAAAAATTAGATATTGTGATGTTTTGAGGCATCATAGAGAATTAAGTAATTGAATAGACTTGAAAAATTTATTTGCTCAGGTTTTAAGTAGGTTTCAAATAGTGCAAACATAGTTATAAAGATATTAATGCTGGTAATTCATTTAATCCTCACATCCAGGACTAATATTGTTGCTATTTCTATTTTCTGGAAGAAGAGATGGATGAACAGACAGATTAGGTAATTTACTTAAGGTTATTCAGCAGAGTAATTCAGAACTGTGATTTAATCCTAGGTAGTTTGGCTCCATTGTCTGTACCTCTTTTCAATATTATAAAGTATCCATTTTTAATTTATGCACTCATAATTTTAGTCTGTTTTTTAAATTTTGTTTCATCTATGACACTTTTGGGTAAAGATAATTTTCATATTTACACCAAACAACAACAATAAAACATTATAGTTCATTGATTTCCATTATGACTGGGATATAAAATCTGGTACTGGACAGAATATTTATTTGTTTTTGTCTACCCTCAAAGGAAAATGTCTACAGTCTCTGAATTTTTATGTTACTTTTCCCTTGATAACACCCAGGATGAGAAAGATGGAAATAGATTATAGCCAGGAAATGCTACTACTGTCTGTGCAACTATTCTTTTGCAACTTTTTTTCATTTAGTTTGTTAATATATAATTCAGTCTTTCTAATTTCATCTTGACCCTTCCTAGTCGTCTCAGAGTTCATTTATTTACTCAACTAACGAAACCCTGCAATCATATACATTTTTTACATGCAGAAACTACAGAGCACTTGTAAAAGCTAAAAGTTCTATTTCCTCTGAATTCATTAGAAAACAATGCAATAGAATGAAAAAATGAATAATACATAAATGTTTTTATATAACTCTATGTTTTCCTCAAAATATTATGTTGTTAGTAGCTTCTACAAATTCAAAGATTTTTATTATTGTTTTACTGTGGGAGATTAACTGCCAACCCTTACCACATATTCAGGTACATACCTGTACACAAACACAATTTATAAAAATTAGTTGAAAATTTTAACCTAGATGTAGTGAAAACTAGTAATATTATTTAGAAAAATATCGTAAATGTAGTACTCTATAATTAAGTATTACTATTATGAATTTTTTTATGATCTCAGTTATCCCATTAACATGACACAGATATAAGATTTATTCAAGCAAAAATTATGGAAGGTAATACTTGAAGGAATCAACTTGATTAGGAGATACCTTTTTATCACGGACTTTATAAACCTTATTTTATAAAATGATGACCAATGTGAACCATGACAAAGCATAGCTTTCTCCTCTCTTGACATGGAAAATCAACATCTCATTTGAAATTGCAATTCTAACTCCACAGTGGAGATATGATTGTCCTACTGCAACACATTTCAAGTGAAGAGGAACTCAAGGTCACAAATTTGCCCAGGTGATTTTTTCAATAATGAACGAATAAGAGAGAAACTCCAGTTTTATTAGATTCCGTTATGTTACTTCTTTTTCCTCTATCTTTTTCTGCAACAGAAATGTAAACTCGGTAAAAATTGTGATAACCTAATTAGCAGACTCTGAATCTTTCAAATCTAGCAGAATATGTAAGGACTGTAAATTTTCTTCTTTGGTAAAGTTCTTTCAGGTTTGATTAGAATCTCAATTAAGAAGTCAGGTAGTGGAGGAAATGCTAATGTGATTAGCTTGTTTTGAAAATATCTGATTATGGTGGACACAATCACTTTCAATGCTTGATTAAAAAATCATAGATCTCAAGCCGGGCTCAGTGGCTCAGCCTGTAATCCCAGAGCTTTGGGAGACCGAGGTGAGTGGATTGCCTGAGCCTGCGGGTTCGAGACCTGCCTGGGCAACTTGGAGAGACCTTATCTCTACAATAAATAAAAAAAAAATTAGCCGAGCGTGGTAGCGCGCCCCTGTAGTTCCAGCTACTTGGAAGGCTGAGGTGGATGAATCGCCTGAGCCCAGCAGGTCGAGGCTGCGGTGGCCGGGAGCAGCCACTGCACACCAGTCTGGGCAACAGAGTGAGACTCCAACTCAAAAATAATAATAATAATAATAATAATAATAATAATAATAATAATGTCTCAACCAAGAATGTATTTTTTTAAAATAAGTGAACACATATGTGCAAAAAAAACTTTAAGAAATTGAAACTTTGTTTATTAATGAACTGCTAATTCTCAAATGTGCAGAGCTATGTCTTTGATTATCTAAATGTCTAAATAGTCTTTCACACATTGGGATTTCTTTTTCTGCTTTTTTTCCAAATATACTTTTTCATCTTTATTCTTGATGCCACTACCGTGTCCAATTTCACATATCACTGAACACTTAAATCCTTTATTAATTAGCTGCTTAGCTGCATTTTTATTCTCCATTCCCTACTTGGTTCAATTTGCCAATTTATCAGACTATTCTTCCTAACACACTGATGTGAGGGTCTGTCAACTGGTCCAATAAAGATCACCAGTTTTCCTTTCTCAATTTTTCATCAAACTAGAAAATGAGACAAAAAAGATAAAATAAATTAGAGAATGAAATATCAATATTCCAATGACAGCAATGTAGGAAAATCTAGTCAGTATTAGTGCCCAATGTGTCTGATACCTGATACTGGAACCCAAGACTTGGCAGACTTTCCGATCTAGACAGGAAAACTGCCAGTGAAGTAGCTTCATCCAGGAAAACCAGAGGGAAAATAAAGGAAGTCTCTTGTCTTCAAGAGAAGCAGGGAGAGGTAAACTTATCCAAACTCTTCTTCAGTTTCACAAAGCAATCAACTCTGGCACTTCTGGGACAAAAGGTGGAGAAGGACAAGGAGAGGCTTCCTCCACCTAGAAGGCGACATCAGAAATAGGGAAGAGATATTCCTGATAATAACTTCTTCACGAGGCTACTGCCAGGTAATAATTTATATCACTTTTACATTTTATATTAAGCCTTAAATTTACTCTGTGTTTCAAGAACCTTCGTAAACATTTCCCTCCCTCTCTTGACAGCACTATTCCCCAATTCTCTGTATTTTTCCACTATTATCTTATCATCAGAAATTCTCATTGTCTCTCATGTATACCTAATAACTTAATTTACAAAGACTCTTACTCATTCCACTCTTGTGAATCATAATTCATATTCTATCTGAAGTCCTGTCTTTTCCAAATAGGTATCTTAATTCAGTCAGCTTCTCATTGATTTTATTTCCTTCACTAAAGTTTTTTTATTATTATCAATAAAAACTTTGAGTTGCTAAATTCTGTCTTCACTGAACTGTGAGGCTGTTAATGTCACTGATTATATACAACATAGAGTCCAACATATAGTCAAAGTAGACGCTCATTAAGTGCCATTGAACCATTAAAAATATAAAATAATTGTTAAATACTCAAAGTGTCAAAATTTTTGTGATTTTATTACTGTATTCCATGAAAATGTAAGACATACCACTTGTGATTGAGAAATAAAAGAAATTTTGTATACTAAACTTAATTCTACATTTCTATGACATTTCTTGTCATCAAACCAAACGTAAATTACCTGTAAGGCCAAAACTGGAGACTTGGCATATAATTTTTTCTCAGAGACAAGTATGATTCAGGGAGAGAAAAATTATCAAATTCTGAATGGTTTAGTCAAACAGGATTTGAAAGATTCAGAAATGGTGCAGGGGCTTTGCCATGGAGATTTCCGGAAGAGAGCTATTCTGTGATGTAAGAGTTGAAGACAAAGTTAAAATACCACTCACAAATAATTTTCAGAATAGGTAGTGAAATGGTAACATAATATTCTAGAAAGATTTTGAAGCTACTTATATGTTGAGAAAACTTACACCCACTTAGCACTGGCCATTTTCTAAATCACTGATGCCACAATCACTCTTATTATCCTTGCATCCTAGAGGAAGCAGAATGGAGAAATGAGTAAGTAGGATGGTTGGCTGACACTGGGAAATGTTTAACAACCATTTGTGGGGGTGAAAGGTAGAGGACACTTAAAAGTGGCATTTGCTGGAATTTCTTTAGTATAGATATCTCCACATTGACTGGTTTCTGGGTCCCAACAGAAAGTCACTGAACAGAGAAATGAAAGATCTGCCCATGACTGAACCCAGCAAGCCCATGTGGGCAATCTAGCACCACTCAGTGTGTTGAGTGGCAAGTATGCGCTCCAGGTCTTACCTGGAGACAGGACTCCATTTCTGAACTTTCCATTGTGCTACCAAATGTACTGTGTGTTTAAATCTCCCTAGTATCTGCATGTCTGTAAGCTAATTCACTCCTCCTATGCTTTCTAATATCATGGGGATACAAACATGAATCCTGTAATGCTTGGATAAAGATCTAAGATGAAAGATGTTCTGAAATTGTCTGAGTTAATTGTACCAAAATTTAATTGAATATTGATCTAAAAGATACATTATTTTAGAATGAACTAAGATATCTAAAATCTGCTTTCTGTTGCAAATGGAAATAAAGCACACAAAATAAATTAGGATTTAGTAGCTAAATAATTTTAGTGTACATCATCTGAGCTGTGACTTTGCAGGTTTTGCTATAGTATGAGACATGTAGGACTAAATTTTTCATTCTAAATCACTCCAATCTGCCACAATTTTCATTTCCCTTAGGCTCATCTTTCTCCCTTTATTTTTCTTCCAGGTTTAGTCTCCAAAACTAGTAAAAACTTTCTCTATGTCTCTCTCATTAGTATCTTCATTTTTCATGTAATTTTCTATTAGTTTATTTGTCCCTAATTTTTGAAATTGTTTTCTTTGTAGTGTCCATATTTCCAATGTTACCACATGCTATGGTCTATTAATTTGTATAGGGTATTTGTTTTTATAAGTGTTGCCCTTTGCTTATTGGATTTTCTCTTAACAGCAACTTGCCCTGCAGTTTCATTGTCTGCCTTTCTGCAATGTACTCTACACTGAGTCAGAAAGAAGCATTCAGTTTCCCCCAATTACAATACACATTTTTTTACTACTTACATGTTATTTGAGACAAGGTCTCACCATATTGCCCAGGCTGGAGTGTATGGCATTATCTCAATTATAACTAGCTCACTATAACCTCAAACTTCTGGGCTGAAGCAATCCTCCAACTTCAGCCTCCCAAGTGGCTGAGACTACAGATGTGTATCATCACACCCAGCTTGTTACTTTTACTGGACTGTTCCCCTCTTCCTGAATACTCCTCCTCCTTCAACTTGTCTTTTTTTGATCACATCTCCAATGTTTCATTATAAAGAGACCTGGCTCAATCCCAGAGTGGACTTAACTATGTCCTACTCTGTGCACTATTTTGCAACTCTAATTAGGACTTACCTCTTATTATTAGAGATGCTCTCATAGGTATCTACCTGTTGAATGATGAGTCCTTATAGCAGGGGAGAGATGGGCTCACCTTTTTATTACTAATGTCTGTTATAGGACTGGAAATAGTGGCCATTAACTGAAGGTTAACAGAACTGATGTGAAGTGGCAGTACAGATGCTGAAAACAGGTCATTGTTGTCTGTGACGCTTTTCAATGACTCTAAGATAATCTAGGATGGTGGTGTTTTTTTAAGACATCTAAAGGGTTGCACTGAAATATTCTGGCAAGGGAAATGAAAAGATGTATAGTAGAGCTCAAAATTTAGGAGAGTCACTTCCCTCAAATGGTTGTTGCAAGAATATATGAAAGGCAATTATTTACATTATCCTCCAAGACATATTGTGATAATACAGCCAATATTTTAAAAAGCATATTATTTTATGGCTCGTTAAAAGTCTGATGTAGCCGAGCTCGGTGGCTCAGCCTGTAATCCCGCGCCTTTGGGAGGCTGAAGTGAGTGGATTGCCTGAGCCCGCGGGTTTGAGACCCGCCTGGGCAGCAAGACCTCATCTCTACAATAAATCAAAAAATCAGCCGGGCTTGATAGCGCATGCCTGTAATTCAGGCTACTCGGAAGGTTGAGGCGGAAGGATAACCGGAGCCCAGCAGGT
Source organism: Carlito syrichta (assembly GCF_000164805.1). Taxonomy (NCBI): domain Eukaryota; kingdom Metazoa; phylum Chordata; class Mammalia; order Primates; family Tarsiidae; genus Carlito; species Carlito syrichta. The sequence continues at coordinate 270,426 of NW_007247741.1, read as the reverse complement.
TGAGGCTGCGGTGGCCAGGAGCAGCCACTGCACTCCAGTCCGGGCGACAGAGTGAGACTCCAACTAAAAAAACAAGAACAAAAAAAGTCTGATGTATTAGGGGAACTTTCTGAGACTTCCATAAAATATGTTTTTGTAAAAATAAATTTTAATTTGTTTAACATATGAAAAAACAATTCATAGCAGCTAAATACTAGAACCAGTATATATAGTATTTTATTATGAGTCTATTAAAATGTAAATATTATCAATAAAGCAACAAAACTGCATATGGATGTACATTGTGCCAGACACGGCTTCGAACACTTTACATAAAAGATGTTATTTTACAAACTGTTATCTGTTTTATAAATTAAAAAATGAAATCACAGACTGAGGTCTATTATGGTACATAGTAGCTGTGAAAGTTATATTAAAACTTATGCATTTTTTATTTCAAGAAACATGCAGTCACTTGAATGTGCTACCTCTTTGATGGTTAAGAATTTTTCCCATTGAATTTGGAAAGTAGAAATCTCAGTGTCAGGCACTTGCAAGATGTGGTTTACTAGTCATTCCTGAAAGATTCCAATAGTTACTTGTGCACTCTGAGAGAAATATAATTTCATGATGGCTATATCTGCAGAAGGTCCCATATATGGATTACCAGTCAGAATTCACTAAATCCCTGGCAGAATTGAAGGAATTGGCTACTATGAATTGTTCTAGTTAGCTGACACACTAAAATCTATACTCAATCCATACTCACTTCACAGGGGATTAGCATCCTGAAAGACTCAACTAGATTCTTGTAATATGTCGATAGCACTACAGTTTGAAAAATCAGAAGGAAGGAAACAAGTTACATTTCACATCATTGTCAATGTCCCTAGGAACTTTGTGTTCTCTGCCTCCTGTCCACTGCTAGGGAAATGGATCAGAAGTTTGCTAGTGCTGCAAAGTTTTCCTGAACAAGGAGGAGCACATTCAAAGTCTCTAAGGGAAGAAGTGCCCTGTCAGTTACATCTTTATCGGATTCTTGTTTTTGTCTATTTGGGCTTTGTGTCATGGGGGCAGGGGCACATCTGGTTTAGTTCACTGTAATATTACCATTTATAGCACAGTGCCTGGAACAGAGTAGGCATGCAGTAAATCTTGGCTGAAACAATGAACTAACTACTCATACTGACGAGAGATGCAGAAGCTATTCAGAACCCCTTTGTTTGTATGAGGTCATATTTGGTTCTTCTGAAGAAATAAGCTACAGTATCTCAAACTCGGAGAGCTGTGGCTCTACAGTGAGGATTAGAAAAGACTGGGGTGTAACTTGTGCTAGAATTTCCTGAAGGGCACAGACAAGTGAGTGCTCCCCTTCTAAAGAGTGGGTAAAGAGTTTCATAGAAACCGTTGTTCTTGAAGGGAAATACCTATAAGGTACCTTGGCAATGGATGTGACAATTATGTCATGAACAGGAGCATCATAACACACTCTGATGTGATTTGAACCATATTTAGCACTGTTTTAAATACCTTATCCTTAGCACTGCTTGGAGGAGAAGAATGCCCTAGGAATGAGAAAAAAAATGAACTGGAGTTCACGTTCAAGTAATCTAACTGGTAGAGGCATGTCACAAAATTCCCACATGCGTCCCTTTTTATCCCCAGCAATAGCATCGTGGGGGATATTTTATCATGTTTAAACTGTACAATAGATTCATATTAAAGTTTTATATTTATTATGACTTTCTTAATATGTTCAGAAGAAGAAAAAGAGGCATTTAAAGAAATAATTTTATTAATTTAAGAATTAGGATACAAGTTTACATGTTATTTTCATTAATTTGAAAGCACCTTGTTCACTGTTCACTATTGTTTATGGAGTCAGAAGAATGCATCATGAATTAAACCAGATATCATATTGAAGTTTTTATATTCAAATTTTGTTTCAGGACTTAAGTCTAAACTCTAAATGAACATTATGCATACTGTTAGCTCTAAGTTTTAAATTTTGGGAGCTGATCATGTTTTTCCTAATCAGCAGACATTGAAAAACACATTGCATTTAAGTTTCTTGATTAAATACATTATTCAGGTAGTTAAGCCTTCACAAATATGTCATATGCATACTAAATATTGGATACAGGGCTTCTACATTGGAGTCAATAATTTCCTTTCAAGTGACAGAATTTTAGCAAAGCCAGCATGTTGTGAAATTAGATGTTTATAATTAATTGCTTTTGAAAATGATTTTGTTCTAAGTATATATATTTTTATCATTGAGAAAGAAACTATAGCATTTGTTTTCAATCCTTCTTTTTTCATCATCAAACAAAATTTACTTTTAAAACAAAATCACATGTAACACTATTCCCTTTTAACCAAACTATTTAATTTCTTGGACTCAAATATCCAGGCTCTAAATTGTTTTTAAAATAAGTATCTTTAGAAAAATCTTAAATTATGTAGTTCAAGCTATATTATCCTCATAAATTAAAATATATAATGTAAAGCTTCAATTTAGTTTCAAAAGCACGTGTGTGCATATATGTGTTTTGTTTCTAATACAAATCCAGAGAAGAGAAGGACAATACTTGTTATGAATAGGTGTTGTTTGCATACATACTCACGTACACATGCTCATAAACACACATAGAATAGATGCTTAAAAAATCCTTGTTGAATAAAAAAATGAAGCAACAGTATTATCCTGGAAAGTTTCAAGTAGAGGCATTAGAGATAATCTGCCGGACTCAAAACCTAGTGTCACTATTAAAAATGTGGTTTTGCACAAGATAACTGAATGCTCTGAGCCTCCATAAGAAAATAAACATAGTGCTGTAATGAGGTCTTAATGACATAATCTACAAAGTAAATATGAAATAAATATAAAATATAATTGTTTTAAAAATATAATTACTAGAATTAAAAAGAATGTGACAATGACTTTGATGTTAATTATTATTGATCATAATAAAGTATTTATTTATTCAATCAGCTAAGTCATTTAAGTGTCCCAGTCCTATGGCATTTGAAAGATCAAAAGGGAGGTCGGGCTAAGTGGCTCAGCCTGTAATCCCGCGCTTGGGGAGGCTGAGGTGAGTGAATTGCCTGAGCCCGCGGGTTCGAGACCCACCTGGGCAACTTGGTGAGACCTTGTCTCTACAATAAATAAAAAAAATTAGCCGGGCGTGGTAGCGCGCACCTGTAGTTCCAGCTACTTGGAAGGCTGAGGTGGAAGGATTCTCAGAGCCCAGCGGGTAGAGGCTGCGGTGGCCAGGAGCGGGCAATGGAGTGAGACTTCAACTCAAAAAAAAAAAGAAAGATCAAAAGGGAGTTATATTTTCAAATATCTTCTGACATGCAAATACTGCTTAATAGTTACAGTTTCAAATTATAGAAAATTTTCAGGTCTTTTAAAGTCATAAACACATTTAAAAATTTTTAAATTAATTAATAATATTTATGTTCATCAAAATCATCTTTTTACTTCTTACATTTAAGCTTTTTAAAAATAATTTGTTCCATTGTGAACAAGGATATGTTTCTTCTTTGAGTTTATACTTGTTTGTGAGCTATGGTTACCAAATGTATGAAAAGACCTGAAAATATGATTGAAGCTTTTTTTTTTTCTTTTTGAGTTGGAGTCTCGCTCTGTCGCCCAGACTGAAGTGCAGTGGCTGCTCCCGGCCACCGCAGCCTCGCCTGCTGGGCTCCAGTGATCCTTCCACCTCAGCCTTCCGAGTAGCCGGAATTACAGGCATGCACTACCATGCCCGGCTGATTTTTTTATTTATTGTAGAGATGAGGTCTCGCTGCCCAGGTGGGTCTCGAACCCGCGGGCTCAGGCAATCCACTCACCTCAGCCTCCCAAAGGCGCGGGATTACAGGCTGAGCCACCGAGCCCGGCCTGAAGCTTTTTTTTTAACTGAATAAATTAAGTTCGTTCTTCTCCTACTAAAATTAAATTTAAAAGGGTTTTCAAGACAAGTCTTATCAAGAAAAGATATAAGAATATGTTGCAAATATCATTCAGTGTGTTTTAGGAATTCTTTATTAATGCTACCCATTGCTGCCTTGTATTGTAGCTTCCAGTCACAGGTAACCATTGAGTACTTGATATATTGTTTGTAGTAGAAAGAAGTTAGGTGCTTAGTTTTACTAAATGTTAATGAATTTAATGTAAAATTAAATAGCCACATATGACTAGTGGCATTGGACAGTTGCAGCTGAAAAGTCATAAATGGTACGCTCCACATATCAAGCTGAAAATTTGGTTTTAAATGTAGTACTACTGAAACTAAAAATAAAGCAGCTAAGCCTATTTTTATATTTTTCCTTTTTTATAAATTAGAAAATTTATCCTCTCCAGAGGCATACTCTCTCTCTCTCTCTCTCTCTCTCTCTCTCTCTCTGTGTGTGTGTGTGTGTGTGTGTATCTATCTGTCTATATCTGATATCTGGTACAACATGTTTCTCCTGGTGGTATGTGTATTTTCCTGTCTCAGTGAAGGAAAGAGTCAAAAGAAATCAACTAAATATATGTTGTAGACCCCACAATTTTTAACCCACAAAAAATTCTGTATCTCCTTATTTATACTATCAGAGATTGGTAACCACTTATTTTTTTCAATAAATGATAATATAAGCTGTATTGATGTATTTTTCTCCGAAACTTCCATTTCATAAGGCATGGAATTTTGAGAGTAAGAGTATTTATTTATTTCAAAACTCACTGAAACATAATCTAACGTTTCATATATTTTAATCTGGCCAGACTGGTGGCTCATGCCTGAAATCCCAGCTCACCAGGATCCCGAGGTATGAGGATTACTTGATCCCAGGAGGTCAAGCAAGCCTAGGCAATATAGCAAGACCTCGCCTCTACAAAAAATAAAAAAGTTAAATAAAAATTAGCTACAGGGCCACCATGCCTACACCTAAATCCCAGAGTTCAAGGCTGCAGTGAGTAATGATTGTGCCACTGCACTCCGGCCTGGGAGACAGCATGAGATCCTCACTCAAACAAAACAAAAAACATAAAAGCCTTCTATTTATTGTATTTAACCTATACTATGCCAATAACACAGAAATGAATGTCTCTGTATACTTTCCTAGTTTTGTTTGTTTATGTAAGTCATGGGAAAATAAAAGCAAAATGTTAGTGAAATTAATTTTTAATTTGGTCCTGCACCCTATGATAGTATTCTCTCCCAAGGGTACAGATCTAAAAACAGTCCATGTTCAAAATTTGCATATGTTTGGTTATATAAATCACCTACATCTATGTAAAATAATGTTTTTTGGTTTTTTTTTAGTTGGGGTCTTACTCTGTCACCTAGGCTGGAATGCAATGGTGCGATCACAGCTTACTGAAGCCTCAACTTCCTGGACTGTGGCAATCCTACCACCTCAGCCTCCTAGGTAGCTGGGACAACAGGCACCTGCCATCACACTTGGCTAACTTTGTTGATTTGTTGTAGAGGAAAGGTCTCGCTTTGTTGCTTAGGGTGGTCCCATTTCCTGGGCTGAAGCAGTCCTTTCACTTTGGCCTTCCATAGCGCTTGTATTGAAGACATGAGCCACCACGACTGGTCAATAATATCTTGATTAATAAAATTTCTCTCTAAGTATGATAAAAAATTTGAAGCAATGATCACACGATTTATATTCCCCTGACAAAGACATTAGAATAGTTAAATCAAAGGGAAATACTAACTTCATGGGTAATCGGGCTCTGGTGCAGGATAACTAGAAAGATGGAAAGAGCGCAAGGAAAGGCGTGATGAGTTTTTGTCTCAGCTCAAGGACACTACTCTGTTCCTCTGTTCATCACACTCATTTCATTAGGATGTTTCTCTGAGCTCACTCTCTCTGACTTCACCTTCCCAGCTCCCCCAGAAGCCGTCTTTGGAGGCAGCTAGCGATCTTGGCGTTGTTCCAGAGGGAACTTGTATCACCGCATTTTCAGTAAGAACAAGGACATAGCCATCTGCAGCGCATGGATGCTTGACCGGAAAGAACGTGAGCAGAGTTTGCAGAGTCGGGACACTAAGACTTTGTGTAACTCAATGTTGCAGTTGTTCATTTCACACCTAAATTACTAGATCACTTATCTTTCTTAATTAGCCTGCATTAAAAGTGTTGGGTTCTGTTACAATAGGCAGATAGATGTGGCAGACAGTCTAATTTAGACTACTACAGAAGCTGCTCCATGCACTCCTTTCGGGAAAGGCAGATTGTGTGTGTGTGTGTGTGTGTGTGTGTGTGTGTGTGTGTGTGTGTGTGTGTATTCATGTGTGTGTCTAATTCAAGGTGACAGAGTTGCTAACTGAGATGGCCCGTGACAGACAGTGCTGTAAGGGTAGAGAACAGCAATCTAACTGAATATCACAAGTACATCAATAAACATTAGAAATTAAATTAAATCTTTAAAAATCATCAAAAAGGGTTGAGGCTGCTGCAAGCCAGTGAAGGGTGCCTATCAGTGAGTACTTTGGATCTCAGGAGTTGTAATATATCCTAATGGCAGGAGGAAGTCTTTATTGGCTTTTTTCTGTGGGAGTGACTTGATGAGATCCAGCTGTGTTTGGGAAAATAATCATGATAGCAATGTGTGAGATAATGTAGAGAGAAAAGAGGTGGAAATAGGGTGAAGAGTTAGAAAATGTTTGTAATTGTCTGGATTAGGGATGATGAGGTCCTGAACTAGAAGAACACATGAGGGGAGGGGCGGGGAATCTAGTCCATTTCAGTGGGAATACAGAAGAGAGAAAAATATGAAAGGCGGATTGCAAGTTAAATATATATTTTAAAATTTCTTACTCTTGTCATTGAGAATATGGTAGGATACTTAACAAACATAGGAAACAAATAATAAAATATTTCTAAATGAAGGTGGTCAGTTGTGTTTTAGATCGCCAGTGCCGTCCTGGATAAACTCAGATTATACATATCTTGACAGAGGAGAAGGGATGAGAATGGATATCTGGATGTGAAATGTCATTCATATGGATATTATAATTAAATATTTTGTGGTGAATTATGTACTCCTTTGCCTAATATGCAGGACTGGATTAAACATTTTGTAGGATGGACTATTTCTGAATGATGACAAAGATCAATTTGTGTACTCTAAGACTTGTGCCTGAGGAGTGGACTACGAAACCCCTTGTTTGTGGTGTTGCCAAGGCCATCAAAACAGGCAATGAATTTTGTTCTATGACTGTTTAACAAAAGGATGAGATCTTTTTTGTGATATTTAATTTTTTGTTAGACTGACATATTAAAAGTTTGTTATCTAAGTTACATTTGTAAAAAATGTGTGGGAACATATTTGTGTTCACTGAAATTTGTTAACCATATTTGTAAAAAAAAAAAAAAGTATCTGAAAATACTCATCACTCTTAGGATGCTTGACTCACTAAATTTGACTTGACTCATTTTACTGTCATTAAAACAAGTTTAAAAAAAAGATAGTTAAAATTATTTTCCATATATTCTTGAAGTTTTGGGAGAAAATGTTTTCCTACTTACATAAGTTTATAGAACAAAGTAGATGGTGATGATATTAGAAACATCATCAAACAAAAACATAATCAGAAAGTCTATTATAATTTTCTGAAAATGAAATAATATCTACCTTATTTTTGAAGATGCTTTAAAATTACAGGCTTTACAACTTTTATCATGTGCTATGTTTTTAGCTATCAAAATGACAAGACTATGCAAAAGATAGTGTTAAAATAGTTTTTTGAAGTAAGAAATTTATGAAAAATTATGGATAGCTCTCATCTCTCACAGCAAAAATCAAATCAGTTATTTTTTCCAAAATGTCTTAGTGCTAAATGTTTCTCAAGAAACCCCCTCCTGGTGCCATAATGTTGCAAGACCCATCACCTTTCTCCTGCTTTATTTACCTTTTACATTAGCCTTCTGACTTGTTTTCTTGTTCTTACTGTTCTTACCCTTCATTTTATCTTCCACAAAGGAAGGCAGTGGTCCTTTAAAAATTCTTTGCAAAATTTTCCAGTGGCTTCACTTAGAATACAAACAAAATATTTCTTATAGCTTGAAGACCTTATATAATCCACTCAACCAGGAACCCCAGGGCCCTTACACATTCTTGCTTTTCTTTTCTGATTTCAAGTCCACCAGGAATATTCCTGCTGCTCCACCTGCCTGGATGACCCTCCTCTGGAAACTTACATGTTCTTCTCCCTCACATTAATCTTCCACCTATTCAATTATTATCACCTAAAACAAACAAAAAAAGAGGAAAAGAATCCCCCCTCAAAAAAAACCACAGTTATTGCATTTTTTTTTCAGTTTGCTCCTACTGATTTTATTTTTATAACACTTTCATTACATAAAATTAAACACAATATTAATTATTTTTGGTTTATTGTTGTACTCTGCCAGAATATAAGGTCCACATTTGTAGAGTTTTTGTTTGCTTTATTTATCTCTGAATTAGCAATGCCTAAAAAACGCTTGATACAAAATCAATACTAGATATTCTATGCTGAAAGTGTATCATTTCTTAACACTAATGATATGAATGGTATGAATTAATGATGCCATAGCTATGCATTAAAGCACATACTTCTATCAATCACAATTTAGCAACATTCAGTTGTGGCTATTTATTTATTTATTTGAGGCAGGGTCTCATTCTGTTACTCGGGGTAGATTGCAATGGCTTAATCCCAGCCCCTACTCACAAGCAATTGGAAACCTCTCACCTCAGCATCATGGCTGGTTTAGACTAGCGGGGCATGCCACCACATCCAATTAATTTTTTAATTTTATTTTTTGTATAGGTAATTTCTGATTACATTGCCCAGGCTGATCTCAAACTCCTAGGCTCAAACTGTTCTCCTGCCTCAGCCTCTTGAAATGCTGGGATTACAGACATTACCTATTGAGCCCAGATGCCGTTTACTCTTTTAGAAAAGTGCTTTAAAATGTATCTTCTGTATTTTCCCCCTATAAACTTCTATTTTTATCTATCATTAGGACAAAAGGCATGTAAAATAACACCTGAATGGGAAATAATATCAGTTATATGGTATGCTATTTTCCAGTATGCATATTACTATTTTGTCAGCAGTTGAGGAGTCAATATTTTATATCTGTCTGGAAAGATTTAAAGAATAGTTTTTTCCAGCCTTGGAAACTAGTCAGCATTTATTTTATTTATATATTCTGTAAAGTAACCTTGATGTTAGCTATATCTAAAAGTATGAGTATTAAAATTGCATACAACTCTGTGTGAGATTTCCAATATTAAAATTTATGCAGCCTGATTCCTGGAAATTATTATCACTTGTGTGTCGAAAAGTATGTAAGTTGTGCTTTTTGGGACACCTTTAAGTTTTCTGGTCTGTTTGAGACATTTCTATGACTAGACATTGAAAGTAAATTATTGGAAATTCAAATAACAGAAAATACCTAGACCTTTAATTTTTATTTAGAGAATCTGAGATCTTAATTTTCAAATAGAAGTCAGTCTGGTGGAAATGGAAAGATCTGTGTGCTTGTTTAAAAAGAAAGATTCCCTAGCCTGCCCATAGATGTTCTGAATCAGAATTTTAATGAGGTGGTCCAGGAGTCTTTTAAAATAGATGCGTATGTCTTTGCTACCAAACGTGGTGTATGCTGAAAGCATCAGACAAACTTGGGAATTTTTCAGAAATTGAAAATCTTTACCCACATTCTGGACCTACTGAGTCAGAATCTGCATCTTAACAAGATCCACAGGTGCTTTCCGTGCACACAGCATTTTGAGAAGCAGCACTTTAGATTATTTTGATGCCTAGATGGATGTAGAAAACAATGGATTCTAGAAACTCAGTAGTGTAGCATTAGGACTGTGAATTAAAAGCAAAAATTACTGGAGGTGATTTCTCACAGAAATTATTCTGAAATCCAGCCATTGATCCCTGTGCCTTTTAAGCTAGAAGAGCTCTCTGGTCTGTCCCATTCCAAAGGATTTATCAAAGCAAAGCATGTGAAGTTACTGTACTCAAACTGTTGTCTGATATCAACATGCCCAAAATGTATGCTCTTAAGAGACATGATCTGTCTCTTTTTGCTTCTTAAAACTCTAGCCATATCACTTTATGAGTATTTAGTTTAATCAATCCAATAAAAATATATTCCTATTCATTACAGAATTTTGAATATCTCTTAAAGCTGAAAATATACAGAAGTAGGATTTTAAAAATTAAATGGAATGGCAATCATTCAATTACCAGCAATGATGTCCTACAGGTAATATAAACAAGTCACTTGAAATTCCTCTTTTATACTTCTAACATTCCTAAAAATACATTTCCCATTGACACAAAATCTACTTCTTCAGAACACGTATGTGGAAAATTGGAAACACATCAATTAAAAAAAAGCCTAAATTGTATTTCCGTATGTGTTGATGTGAAATAGTTTACTTTTAAGGAAAAATTCATTTGTGTGACTGCATATGATATGAGATGTTATTAGAATTAATTAAACACCAAAGATGATAAAATTAAACAAAATATATTATATAAACCTCAAAGGATTGGCTACAATTATCCATATGCACATATTTTAAAATACAAATCTTCTGGTTTATATATGTTTTTCTTCAAGGCTGAGAATCTCTAACCTGTAAAAATTAACTTTCACAGACATGAAGTCTGAGAGGACATTGATGCAGCCTCACATAACAGAAATTTGGAAGGTTAATGCTACATGAAAACTAAAAACATAATTTTATTCTATCATTTCTCATAAATTAAAGTTCAACTAACTATATACTTCATCATGAATCTCAAATAACTTAAATAATCAAATTACTTAATTTATCATTAATGCTTTTGCAATATATCAAACTTCTCTCTTTTAAAAATAAGATAATTTGATGAAAGTAAAAGTTCTAACAGTTCATTAAATTATTAATAAAGATCTTTCTGCACCCACTCACATGTTCATACTTTTCCATATACACAAATATAAAATTCTACCCTCATTCCTTCTTTTCCTGGAATAAGAAACTCTTTAAGTCATGTAAAAGTCACTACATCATAATAAGAATATTTAACGACTTTATTTGACAATTGTGGCATTCTTCTTAAAAATAGTGTTTGACTATTTTTCCCCTATCTCTCCTAAGAGAAATTGTTTTGTCTTTTTGTCAACTCTAGATTTCTTTTTAAATAAATAAATTCAATTATTTTATTAAACACACACACACACACACAAATGCTATTTGAATTGTTGGAAAGAGAGAAGTGAAACACACATGAGAAAATTTGGCATCAAATAAGTACTTAAAAAAATGCATATGTCACAATGTGTACATACTGGTTTTAGGAGGATGCAGATGGCAGCCTCCAAGGAATAATGAGGAAGGTTTAAGAGAGGGTTTATTGACTGGGCGCAGTGACTCAAGCCCGTAATCCCAGCAGTTTGAGAGGCCAAGGTTAGGCAGCTTGGTAAGACCACATCTCTACAAAATATCAGAAAAATTAGTCAGGCATGGTAGCACACGCGTGTAGTTCCAAAAGCTGAGACGGAGGGATCACCTGAGCTCTGTGGCTCAATGCTGGGTGGTCGTGAGGGTGCCACAGCACTCCATCCTGGTCGA